>NC_052480.1:7559892-7593765 GCF_009730915.1 Dioscorea cayenensis subsp. rotundata | reverse complement strand
GAAAATTACTGCTCACCCTCGTAATTTTTAAAAACTTCCCAAAAACCCCTCCTACTTTTTTACACCCCATGACCATTTCTCCAGTTAGTGTTTAACTTCCCTTTACCCCCTACCGCTCACTCAAATGGGTCCATGTTGTGAAATCCCATTTTTTGGCCTTGAAAATGGTGGGAAAAGGAAAGCGCCAAATAACATCATGTTTAACCTTTGAAGGGCTTTTCACTTGGTTTCTGATAGACAATGCCAAGGAGTTAGCATTACATCTTGTTGTTTCTCCCTCATTATCATACCCGAAATATATAAACTCGGTTTCTCAAACAGAAAAATGAAATTGATTTCCATCGGATCTGGTCAAGCGCACTTCATCTTCAAAATGAGTCAGTAGTCGATTTTATTGTCGAGCCACAAGATGTGCCATCGTCGCCTTCTCGCTTATGGTTGTAAAGTCTGTACTACGACTGGTAAGAACTATTGTTTAAATAATGTTTAACTATTTGCTATTATCCGCTTAAATATATTACTAATATGTTTAATAATTGTCATATCCGCTTAATACTTGCCATCTCCGCTTAACATTATCTTTTACATGTATAACTATTAATATTAACGCTAAATTATCAAAGTCTCTCCAGAAACGGAGATCTTTTTCGCTTGATCTGAATTGCTCTATGTGGCACGGCAAGTGGCAGAAAGATGCGATCTCTGCAGATAAGAATTAATGACTGATTAATTTATGCACGCATAACATAAATATCCCGAACACCCGCTCGCTCATCACCAATGTCGGGACTAACGCGCTTAACTTTTTCTCGTCGATCATGAAGAGTCACCGCCAGGACTTCACACCATAAACAACCGTGAAGAACCCTCCCCATGGACAACCACCGCCGCCCCTCATCATCCTCCTCCTCCTCCTCCTCCTCGCCCTCCTCCTTCCCATGGACAACCACTCTATCTCGAAAGGATGTTTTCGTGAACCTTCTTCCTTATCTTGAGAACATTTAGCCGCAATCACTACAAATGTTAAACTATCGCTTTAGCCCGAAATGCTCCTCACAATCGCCTCGAATCGCAGGATTCTTTCACAGTGGACGACGGGCAAGCAATTAAGCTAGCATTTCCGACTTGGTAAGAAAAAGAAAGTTTTCACGTATTTCGCGATCAGCAGAGGATTCTCTATGAGTGAGGAAGATCGTGAAACATCTTTTAAGACTGGGTTGATATTTATCACTGAGACTTTCTCATACTCGCTTAAGAACATTACGCCGCAGTACAACCATTACGCTCGCGGTTTAACCATCGTGATCTTCGCTTAAGTCCCACCACCATCACATTGATTAATAGTCGCTTTACGAATGTGTTTGCTTTAACCTTTTTAATGTCAGACGCTAGCATGTTCAAGTCGATGCGATGTTATGCAAACCCACCGTGAGTATCTCGAACGTACGTAGTACACTTGTTTTCGATATACGAGGGTCGAGTCGCGGAGTGATCAAAGTCCCGAGAAGACGTTGTAAATGTTGTAAATGTTGTAAATCTTTTTATAAATAAAACGAAACAAGCTTATTCGAATGTGAACTTCCGAAATTCAAACAGAGACCTAGTAGAAAAACAATGTGAGAAACAAAAAGAACGCCATTGTAAACAATAAAAAAATATGTAAATATGTTTAAACAAATGATAACGGTGTTTAAGAAAAAGTTACTCTTTAAACAACGACAACAGGTAAACAATAGAAAAGTTAAACAATACTCTAGCTACTCTTTAAACAACGACAACGTGCTTTAAGAAAATACGGTGAAAGATGTTTAAATAATGACCCAGTGAGGTACCCATCTTCAACGCCATGTCAAATGAGTATTAAATTTAAACAATAACATATATTTTAAATAGCTAAATAACTTTATTTAAATGGTTTTACGTATTATTTATACGATATAGACTTTTATTTAAACCGGTAATCGTTATGTTAAACACTATATCTATCCGCTTAAACATAAAAATACAGACGCTTAAACAGTACACTCATGTCGAGCGATGGTGGCATAGGTTCGAGTGCCGCATCCGAAAGCCGCCCAAAAATGGGTTAGCGACGAGTCGATTCGCTGAAGCTCACGACCGTCCCTTTCGTACAAGGCCACCGACATTCGTAAGGACATGTTGCGGGAACACGGTGTCCACATACCATACAAGGCAGTGCTTGGTTGGGAAAAAAAGAGCATGCCCGCGTGGTCCTCGACTCAGAGTGACATCTCCAGCCACGATCTGCTTGCTTTGGTATGTGGATAAGGTGGTCGAGACAAATCCCGCAACGCCGCGATCGTGGAGAGAGACGGACGATCGCTTTTAAACGCAGCATTCTTTTTCTTTCGACAGGTATTGTGGGATTCAAGAGGGCTTGCAGTGCAGCTGCTTTCTCGATGGTACCCACCTCCTTGAAAATATCGTGGTACACTCATCGGGCTGCCACGTGGAAAGATGGTAAACAATGGTTTTTCCACGTCGGCTTTCGGGATAGTCGACAACGAGACCGACGCCAATTGGACTTGGTTCATATCTAAGTTAGGCGATGCCTTATACGAGGGATGGAGATTATCATGAGATAATTACCTTCGTCGCGACAGTCCAAGGGCCCAGCGAGCTGAATTGCGAGAGTCTTCCCTTCTTCGCCACACGCATCATCGTCTTCGACATTTGGAGGCCAATTTTACGAAAGCCAATGTCGGACTTGGGAAGGCATTGAGGAGGAGTGCCGGTCTCATATGCTTCCGCATTGCGCGGGCATCCACGGCTAAAGATTTCGATGATACCGTGAATGAATCGCAGCCACATCACCCGAAGCTCATCACCGGTTGATTAATAACCTCGGATATGGCACATTGGTCGAATTATCTGCTCGGAGGTGATCGTTGGGGTGAGATGTATTCGAAACGTCATGCGAGTCGCTCAATGCTTGATCAAGGAAGCTCGTCATTTACGCTGACGAAAAATGGTCGACTACATAAGGTCTCGCGAATGTTGGTTTACACTTAACATTTAGTGTTACCCTTTAAACATTCTCAATCTTTGTTTAATTACACTTTGTCTCGACTTTTTAAATATTAATCCTTTCGCTTAAATAATTTACAATAATGTTTAAACATGTTGTACGAATTATTTAACCATCAACGTCTTTTGTTTAACCTTATTTGTCAGTTCAAGTTGATCGCAGATGTTATGTAACCGCGTGAGCAAGCTGACCAAATGGGAGAGCTACTTTATGCCCGACATACATTCGAGTTAGAGATCATTGTTGAGGACGATACAAAGTCTTCGTGTTGGTCGTTGTGTCGATGATCGCTACTGAGTGATCGACCAATGCAAACGAACTCCGTGGATCTCGCCATCGAACTTGTTCATGTCGAAGGTGGCAAGTTTATGGTATCCCTTGCAAACACGCTATGCGCAGCAGAATAATGCGCATGCACACCAACGACATCGATTTATTAGCGGGTACTTCACCGTCGACAATTACAAACCGCGCATAAGGAAGCTATATTCCCCATACCCGACGACGACGTGCCTTCGGACGGAAATCGTGAGCTTCGCTTATGCACCGCCCGCTGACTGAGAAGGCACTGGCGGCCTAGACGAAAAGAGGATCGAGTCGCAAGTGCTTTGATGTCCGCGAAGTTACATTGGCACTACCGCCATGGATCCGGTCACAATCGATCGATCTTGCAATGAAAACTGCGCCGATCTAGGCATTGTTAATAAACCGACGATGACAGGGAAACATTGTGTATTGATGGGCAACCTTTCCATATTTAAACTCTTACTCTTTACAACGAATTGAATGTATTTACACGAGACATTGTTATTTTTAAACGGATACTGTTGTAATTTGAAATATTTCAATTGATGTTTAAACAATGAGTGCATTTATTTAAAGCAGAGGCAGGTAGTTATTTTTAAAGCGGCTACACTCGTATTTTTGAAATATTTAAAACCCGATGTTTAAACGATATATAGTATATTTAAACAATGAAAGTGAAATGTACACAATTACAACGTAAATTAAACAATGAAATAAAACCGAATGGAATTTAACCTGCTTTACAATTCAAAACAAAACAAAAATTTACATTAAGATATACAAGTCATGTTCTTCGAACACGAAAACAATGAATTGAATTTTGTCCGATTTACATTTGAAAAAATCGATCACGATATACATGACATGTTATTGAAAAACAAAAATTTAACCCGCTTGGACGACCCCTTTGTCACTGGACGCCTACCGCCTCCCTCCTTAAGTATGCGGGTAACATACCGTAATCTGAGGTAAGGAACGCCCTGTCTGCAGTAGCCGTAACTCTCACCCCACAGATTGCTCGATAAACCGCATGACGAGACGGCGCAATCGACGCTTCCTTGTTTTTGGCGTGGGGTTTCGTGCTCGCACGCAGCGGGTACTTTTGCTCGTCACGACTCGCGAACTCCATATCGACACAAAGGTCGAATAGATTCCACTGTCGAGATATGCAAGTCGAGATTAGAATACCGATTTAAATACCAAACAGATATTAATCGGACATAATTAAAGAACTTACCATGTCCAACGCGTCCCTTATCGCACTCCTGACACGAAGAATAATGCCTCAGTATTCTTGTTTATCATTGTCCGTGACGACGACATGGAAGTGGCTCATTCATGATTATCGGGAGGATGACAATTTGAACTTTCATGCGAGTTGCGCATGACGATCCCCGATCATAGCCATAATTGTGTCATGTGCGTCGATCCCGCTGACATAAACAATAAGCAAAGCGGTGCGGTGATGGAGGCGCCTCTTGTAAGGATATGGCTCTTTGCTCAGCGACTTTTTGTATGATGCATACGAAAAGCGCCCATCACATCATCGATGACCATCTCCTTCCCCTCAAGCAGCAGGTATAATCTGTCACGGTGAGTGCCGATAATGCCATTCTTCCACACGATACAGTCTCGAGGTTAAACGATAATGTGATATAATAAGACCATATTGTAAGTATTTAAATGATATTATCAATTGTTACATGATATTATATATAATTAAACGATAAGTAGAAAACTTAAATGATAACATAAAAGGTATTAAACACTATTAGGAAATAGTTAAACACTATAAGAAACCCTTTAAACAATAACATAAAAACGTTACACTTACCCGATCCATAGAGCAGCTGAGGAAGATCCTCATCAACTCCTCGTCAGTATTTGTTAAGACGACTCGAGCCAACCCATTTCTTCTTCTTCGGAATAAAAAGCTTTCGAGCCGTCCCGGTCCAATTTTTGATTGGCCTTGATCATCTCTCTCGTTGCTCGGTCGGGGTCTTCATCGGCATCTTCCTTCGATGCGGGGGACGATGGCGGCAAGCATCAACCTGCAGACACATCCTTACATGGTTGTTCTTGTTGTGGGATTGTGTCCGGCTCGGTCATGATCGTCGGCCACGGCCACGGCCACGACCACGGCAACGGATTCGACGATCTTCTCAAACGTGGCCATGACAACAGCATCATTGGAAGACACACCCTTAACTTGTTCTTGATCTTCAGGGATTGTGTCCATTTTTGATGCCACATCTCGGCAGCGGTTCCACCGGTCGACGATTTCATCTAGAAGAGAGTCAACGACCTTCTCAACGCGGCAACGGCCACATCATCTACGATGTCCTCCCATCGTCATGTCCATGTCATCAACGGCGAGCAGACTCGATATGACGATCGACCGATGGTGTTGCTATTGTTTCATCGTCGCCGCCGGTGGAGACGAGGCGATGATTGTTCTCCTCTTTTTCGCAAGTCTCTTCGAATGTGGCCGCCTTGGAATGACTCTTCCGATGATGTCGCCGTCGCCGAAATTCCGACGCCTCGTTCGTCCCGGTGCTCCGTTCTTTTCGAGGATGGCGCAGCCGTTGCTGAACGTCCTTCCAGCCGCCTCACACGAGCGACAAGCCGAGGAAACTCGGTCATCAATATCCGCATGCTCGCATAAGAGTTGCGGTGACATCTTTCGCCCAATGTCACCGGTGGGAAACTCGCCACGGTCCGAGGGGACTGCCATGGTCGGGGGACCGCCGTTGTCGTGGTAGGGGGTTGTTGCAACCGCCGGTAGGGAGGGCTTCTCCGTGCCGAGGAATGCGTGCGCGTGGTGGGGTGGAAGTAGGAGAACGCGTCCGTAGCCAGCACGATAGAGGCTCGCCTCTCATCCCTCGCCTTGAGCAAGTGGTTCCCGGAGCGATGGCATCCATCCGGTCGGTTGGCCCCAACAAATATTTCTTCTTCAAGATTCAGCGGAACCACTCAGAAACTAACATATGTAAACCAAACAATTTCACTGAGATCATTCATTTTAAACTATAAAAACTATATTTAAACAGAGTGTTTATATATTTAAACGTTATAGAATATAATTAAACGGAGAACAAAATATTTAAACCGGTATGAATAATAGTTAAACGGTAAATACTAAAGTTAAACGCTAAATAAAATGTTTAAAGATTGTCCATGATTTATTACCTCTTTTCCATCGAGCGATGACAAGCTCGTTTCTACCGTCGCTTGCTTCCGGTAAGTACTTTCACCGTAGCACAACATCCTTGGGATCTTGCCGAAACGGACTTTCTACCCGTTCCGGTCAGTCAGAAACCAGACGTTAAGCGCGACCGAGCAACCCTTAATGTACTCTCGTGTTGGTCTTCTTCCCACAGCATCTATCTTGCAGCTCGGGCGGTCGCCTGTGGAATATCCTCCATAAGCCACTTGTGCGTCGCTCGCGCCCTACGCAGATCGCCCTCCCATGGTCGGTAGATCATCGACGTAATCAACGATCCGGGCTCGAACCGAGCATGATGTATTTGGGAAGAGGGATCGTCCCCATGAGGTACACCATCGGGAGTTTGACAAAATTATCTTCTTCTCCCTCCGTCGAACAAGTTGCACTGAGTGCTCTTGATGGAGTCTCTGTGCTCTCGTAGGTCTTTGATAGATACCGCCCTTCGACCGACGACCTAGTTTTCTTCTTCGAAAGACCCATCTGCGTCGCCATCGCAACGCGAGACCAAGAACGAGGGCCACATCTTGAGGTCCGAAACTCAGCGAGGCTTTCCCCGATCCCGAATTTATTGATGCGACCATCGTATCTTTGCAAAAAGAGAATCAAGAAGGGCCCTCTCTTGGTATATGGCTTCCAGCTCGATGAACGCAGTAAAGCGGTGTCCTTCGAATAATCTCCCGAGTGTCGAGGGGTCATGTTAACTTTCAATTCACTAAGGTCTCCACAACCGTGTCAAATAGCAACGCCCATTAACTAGGTTGACCGCCATAATCACAAGCTCGCGATAATAACAACACATTCAACATGCAGATGACAAAAAGTTTAAGCGGAAATATAAGGTTTTTAAGCAGTAAACTCTCGCTATTAAACGAGAGATATAAAATGTTAAACAGAGACCCATTTTGTTAAAGCAGACGAGAATACTTAAACGAGACAACAAATGTTAAACTCGTAACATCTCATTTCTTAAACGTCAACCTCATTTGTAAAAGCGCAACCATATCAAACGAAACGGAAATGTACATTATAAATATTACACAAATCATAACAATCGAAAAACTATTTCGATAGTGTATACATACTGAAAATGCAAAACAAAACAAAACCCTAGCCGAGAAATCTCCTCGCAGACTAACAAAAACCCCACGTAGAAATCCCCCTCGCAGACTTCAATATCTTCCAACAAAAAAATAGGAGCACAAAAACAAACCGAAAAAAATCTTTCTTTATGTAAGTCAGGTTAACATAAAAACCATACTCAATACCTTAGATTGCAAACTGATGAAATGCCAACTAGTTGCGCAGGGGACTTCTCCTTCGAGATACCGGTGGAAAGGGAAAAGCTGATGAAATGACAATTCACAGAGGCTTCGCGGTAGAGACAACTTCGGAGACGAAGCTTGAAATGGAAAAGTCGAAGGCGTGAGTTGAGAAAAAGCAATTAAAACGGCTCCAATAAATTCGTCTCTGGGAGTTACCCCTACGGAAAACCGCCCACTTCCTCTCAAATCGACGAGATGGTGCATGACCCACGACTCCCCATGCAAGGGCATTTTCGTCCAAAAAAATTTGAAACTCACTCCGCTCACATCCGATTCTGAGGGTTTGGGGGTTTGAAAAAAACATAGACTTTAAAAGGAGGGGTTTTTGGGGATTGCAAAACTAACGGGGTGTTTTTGGCAATTTTACAAACTTAAAGGGTTTTTTTGGCAATTTCCACTTAAATTTATTATGAGATTCTATATTTTGTAATATTGTTGTTAATGAAGTTTTTTTTTTTAATTTATTTTGCTGTTTTTAATTGTCCTTGAATAATAAGATGGAATTAAGATGTTGAATTTAAAAAGAAGTGAATTTTTATTATTTTATTTATTTATTTTTTATTTTTTTGAGGTAGGGTGACAAGCGCCAACTCTTTCAGAGACGCACATGGGCGGGGGAATTGCCGTAACGTTCTCACTCTCTTGAAACTGAGGAGCATGGTCAAGGAAAATTGAACTTGCGTCTCTCCCAAAGAGGAGACCCGGGTACCGTTGGTATTCATGATTTTTCTAGAAGGTGTGTATATATATAATTTAATTTATTTAACTGTCTGTTCTTTTTTAGTCTTGTAACTTTTGAATGAAGAAAAGTATGTGTCTTGGTCAAAGAATTGTTGGACATATATCTTGCTCCAAGAGAGGTTTTCACATAGCAAACACTTCAAAGCAAAATAAATCATTTGCTACGTGCACCTAAGGTAAGTTTGGTATTTAAATTTATTATGGGATTCTATATTTTGTAATATTGTTGTTAATGAATTTTTTTTTTTTTTGCTGGTTTTAATTGTCCTTGAATAATAAGATGGAATTAAGATGTTGAATTTGAAAAGATGTGAAAAACTTTTTCTCTCAAATTAATCCAGGCATAAACTAATTAATGTTATCTTTTTAAAAAAAATTATTATTTCAATTAATAATTTTTTTATTCATTACTAGCTATTTTTTTGTAAATACTAATTAATATTATTTTTTTATTTGTGCTTAAATTTTGTTTTAAAAAATATATCAATATCAATTTTTATTGTAAATGCAATTTCGAACTTGGCAATTATTGCAATTTACATCACATGTTTCTCTGATTACTTTTTAATTATTTTACTCAAAATGATAAGGGTAAATGATCTACAATATTTTTAATATCATATATTTGTTTGAAATAAATGAAAAAGATCTTACCTGAATAATAAAATTATAACCATACAGTAATTTTTAAAGTGAAAAATCTTAAAAAGTATAACATAAATTTTTGGATAAAAAAATATAAAGAAATAAACCTACGTCACATGGATGGAAATTGATTCAATTTTGTAAAAACAAAAAGGTTTTCTCATTTTTTATTTTTTAAATAGATAAGTCACTTATCTCAATCTATGTTGTGAGAAAGGTTGATCCATCAACCTTTCATTTAGTCATTTGGCAGCAAATAAAATAAAATAAAAACATTTTTTTACTATTCTTCTAATGTGAACGTTTGTTATAAAACAAAAGTCTGAAACTAACAAGTCTCCCATCTCAATAGTTATTGTCCATGTTTGACCAAGTTGCTAACTTCTTGTCAACCGTGTAGGTGCAATTTCTTCATGATTTCACACCAATTGATTGTACACCAAAACTTTTGCTTCATATATATACCTTTTAATTATATGCTATGAAGGGTTAATTTTTTAGTAGGGTACCAAACTATGGTCATTTTTTATTATGGGGTCCAAACTTCAGTTTGAATCAAAGTGGTTACCCAATTTCAATTTTGTTTTACTGGGTGATTACATGAGAGATTTCGACCTATTTTTTTGATGATATAAATGCTGAAAATTCTCTGTCAACATATGCATAGCATATTGTCCGCCCAATTGGTAATTTCATTTCAGATGTTAATAGAAATTTATAACATCAGATCATCAAAAATAGGTCAAAATCTCTCGGGTGACCATCTAGTGAAACAAAATTAAAATTGGGTAACCATTTTCATTCAAATTGAAATCTGGACCCCAAAATAAAAACGAGTCATAATTTGGTACCCTATCAAAAAATTTACTCATGCTATGAACTTTGTTAGCACATAACTTATATATTTACAATATATCAATTATTTATTATATTAATCTCTATTTAATAAGATTATATTTAAGATAAATTATTTATTAATTTATAATTTTTGTTTTGGCAAAAGCAACAATCATTGCTCCCCAACAACTTTTTTAAGGATTTACTATGTCAGGTGGGCTAACATGCGGAACAATGGCGGCATGTCAGATACACACAAAATGATATACCAGGAATTATAACCTCACAATAATAAATTCTCACTACTTTGCGATTTTTGAAAGATGGAGAATTTGACTCCTCTCACATTGGACCATAGTAAACAAGAGATAAATAGTATCATATAATATTTCGACTATGCGGATAATGTCCCATTGGACTATCCAATGCTTGTCAACCCCTATAAAATTTCAAACTAACCCAAAAAGTTTATATCCCAATTTATTTTTAAATCACAAATCAACCATTTTCTTTTTGATCTACTTTTTAGATTTCTTTCCAATAAGTCTTTGCACGAGATTTTATGTTAAAATTCCATGGTTTTTTTAAGAATTCTTTTGTACATCGCTTCTATCCTTATGTCCATATCATAGTTTTGTTCTAATTATTATTTCTTTTCACTAGTAATTAATTAGTATTCATAAACTCAATAAACTATTTTTTTAAATAATTTTAAGTTATGTTTATCATTTTTTAGTTTTAATTAGTATTATTTATCTTTATGTAATTATTCTTCTCAAAAATTTAATTTTTTATTACTATTTTATATTTAAATTAAAAATTAGATAAACCACATTGAAATTCATAGATAAATCAAAGTATATAACAAGAGAATAATTAAGCCACATGTAAAAAAAAAAAAAAATAATAATAATAATACTTGAGAAGAGTCATCATCCCTCCTGCGACCAATCTCTTGCTCCTTAATTCTACACGTCCGTATTTCTCCTTGCTAAATATCTTAACAAAGAATTATTCAAAGTCCAATTTCCACAACCACTTAGTTTGGGAAGCTCAGTCAATACATAAGACTTGTACATTTTGACCAAACTAAAAACAAAAAGAGACAAATTATATATTTATATATATAATAATAATAATAATAATCCTAACAACTTCATATCATAAAAAAAAATTAATGTTAAAAAAACCTCTTCCTCGCCTCCCATTAAAATGGCAAGAAAACTAACACCTTGTATTCTATTCATCATCCTCCTCCCTCTCATCTCTTGCACCACCTTCTCCTTCACCTCTTTCTCACCCAATGATAAATCCATCATCATCTCCAACGGTACCACCATTTCTGAAAGCTCTATAAGGCTAACTAGCAGCGAGTTCGGCAGCAACAACGTGTTCAACGGCACTGGCAGAGCTCAGTACTCGGACCTCATCCAACTCTATAAAACTTCCACCAATTCTACCACCAACTTCACCACCTACTTTCAGTTCTCCATTTTATTCACTAGCAATAACTACAACACATCTTCCGGAGGTTTTGCCTTTTTCTTATCGGCGGAGAACTCCGAAGTGCCGAACAACTTTGCCGGTGGATACCTCGGTCTCTTCAACGAAACCATTGATGGAGATCCTTCAAATCACATGCTTGCTGTGGAGTTTGACACTTACAAGAATCAATGGGATCCAAGCAACAACCATGTTGGTATTAATGTGAATTCTATTGTCTCCAAGGTTAACAAAACTTGGAGCAACACAATGACTAGTGGCGATACTTTAGCTGCCACTGTTTCATATTTGGAGAGCTCCAAAACTTTAAGTGTTCACTTGAAGGATCCTCAAGTGCCAGTAGACACTGGCTCACTTAACCTTTCATATAAGGTTGATTTGAAAGAGATTTTTGCCAGAGAAGGTGGTGGTCGGCTTCTCGGCCTCCACTGGTAATGCCGTTGTTGTCCAGAAGGTAACCATGTGGAACTTTACTTCGAGCTTGAATGATGAAAAATAATTATGAAAATATTGTAAAGTCAAAGAAGTCATGGCAAATTGGTCTTGAAATAGCTGCAGGAGTCCTTTTACTCTTGTTCATTTATCTTTGCTATAGCTGTTATAGAAGCAGATGTCATAAAGCCAATACGGAAGAAGATGAAGATGAAGAAGAAGAAGAGAATGATCTTGAGGATGAATCTATGCATGAGTACTTCACAAGAGGGACAGGACCAAAGAGATTCAACTACAAAGAACTAGCTTTAGCAACAAACAACTTCTCTGAGGAAGGAAAGCTAGGACAAGGAGGGTTCGGTGAAGTGTACAAAGGTTTCTTAACTTCTTTAAACATGGAAGTTGCAGTAAAAAAACATCTCAAAAAGATCAAAACAAGGGAGGAAAGAATATGTATCAGAAGTTACAATAATAAGCAAGTTGAGACACCAAAATCTGGTTCAACTTATGGGTTGGAGCCATGGAAGAGGAGAATTCCTCCTTGTCTATGAGTTCATGTCGAAAGGTAGCCTTGACACACATCTTTTTTCTAACAAGAGCTGCCTGCCATGGCAAGTCAGGTACAAAATAAGTATAGGTTTGGCATCTGCGTTGCTATATCTGCATGAAGAATGGGAGCAGTGTGTAGTGCATAGAGATATCAAGTCAAGTAATGTAATGTTGGATTCTGAGTTCAATGCTAGGCTTGGAGATTTATGTCTAGCTCGATTGGGTGATCATGAACGAGGACTGCAGACGACAACGGTGGCAGGGACATGGGGGTACTTGGCACCAGAGTGCTTCATTACTAATAAGGCAAGCAAGGAGTCGGATGTGTATAGCTTTGGAGTTGTGGCATTGGAGATAGCTTGTGGGAGAAGAGCAGTGGAGCATAACAATGAAGAAGATGAGGTTTCATTGGTGGACTGGGTTTGGAGGTTGAATGGGGAAGGGAGGGTTTTGGAGGGAGTGGATAGGAGTTTGGGAAGTGAATTTGAGATGAAGGAGATGAAGAGGTTGATTGTTGTGGGGTTATGGTGTGTCCATCCTGACTATGAGAAAAGGCCTACAATGAGGGAGGTGGTCTTGGCTCTTGGGTTTCAAGGGCTTGTGCCAGAGATTCCTAAGAAGAGGCCTATGCCAGTGTTTCCCAATGTTGGGGTTGCTTTGGCTGTTGATTCTTCTCATGCTAATACCCTTTCCATTACTTGTACTAGTATTGTTTCTGGTAGATAATTCTTTTTGGAGGATTTGGTAGCTGTTTCCATACGTGAGAAAATATTCTGTTTTCTTGATTGATTGTTATGTTGTATATAGACATGATTTTGTCTTGCACATCCAATTTGAACATAATATATGTAAGGCAGTCTTTCTCTAAAGCAAAACCTTCATTTACACACCATTCAAAAAATGGGCCTTTCAACTAATGGAGAGAGAGAGAGAGAGAGAGAGAGAGAGAGAGAGAGAGAGAGTGTTGATAAACTCTTTTTCCTTTTTCTTTTGGTAAAATGAGCTGAAATCAGCTAAGATACAAAAAAGAACACAAGCAAGAAAAGGAGGCAGAACTTCTTTGCGTCAGAAAGCTACAAATGAGATTAAATAAACTAATTTAAAAGAAGTTTGATATTGTAACGAAGTTTTGCAATCTCCATGTCGTCTTCGTATTGGAGAATAAGAGCGAGAAAAAATTCTTCCACCCTTTTTTGGCTTAGTCCCTAAATTGACATTTTCCCTCCAAGCTAAAGCAACCAACTTAATCTCTCTCTGGTGTTGGCCTAGTGTTAAAGCATCATCACTATCCTCCATGTCATCAAATTCACCTACGATACCTCCTGGATCATCATCATCTAGGTTAGCCAACATAGGTTCAACCTCTTTGATGCCGATTGTAGAGCATCCACCAATTTGGCCACAAGCATCGCATGGGATCCCTGGTCTAAGGTACTTGCTTGATGAGCTGAAAGCCCTCTATTGTGATATGAGAACAAAGATGAGAGTAAGGCTAGAACAATGGTTGACTCAGAAGGTTTGAAAAAGAAAGCCTCATCATGTTGCAGTATGGACGAAGAGGATGAAGAGACTGAAGAACAATGATTGGACTTTTGTTGTGTGTTCTTGGAAGTCATGGGTAGCTCAATAGACATAGGCAAGTGAGAAGTCTTCTCCTTGGAACTCAAAACCAACCTTTTTGAATCCTTGTCATGAATGCCATAAGCTTTCTCCAAGCCTCAGCATTTGAGCATTACATCATCATCGCCATTTCAAGCAAGTTCCATTGCTTGATCTTGAGACATCCCAATGGCTGTCTCCTATTGTGCTGACCCATCAACACGTGTCCTCCCAATAACATTGAGGTATCGCACATCAGAGTTTTGTGGAATTGACGTGTCGATTGGAGAATCATTGTCACCCTAATGAGATTGAGTTGCCGGAAACCAACCATAACCACGCCTATGCTTGCGATGAACTACTATCCAAGGTCTAAAATTGTCATCAAGGTCCGTCGGCACCCCCTTGGTCTCTCGATTTAACTCCACCGTGGACTGCTTAATCCCATCACTGCATGTGGTATGCATTGCCAAAATGTGACCATCAATGGCCATTTACTCACAATCTGCCTCTCCACTTGCTAAGTTGGCAAGAATAGACCCACATTGAGCTGCTCCATGGCCAACTCGGCCACACTTATAGCAAAAGACTGGGAGTTTTTCATAAAGCACCTGGCCTAACCTAGATTCCTTGTTTCAAAGGTTTGGAAAGGTCGATTTCTATGCAAAGTCGAGTGAATTTGGCTCCCGAAACACTTAGTGTATGCTCATCGATCTTAAGTATCTGGTCAAATTGAAGTTTGATGTGTTCCAACACCTTCTCATCTCAATACTCCATAGGAAAATAGTGTAATTGGATCCAAATCACCTCCATTCTAACTTCTCAAACACCGATTGGAAACCCTCTCAGCAAGGAGTCAATTGAAGCACCATACCAGCTATTGTCCATGGACCATCCCACCTGAGTGGGTCCGCCATCCCTAATGATTGACATTTGATAAAGTAAAATCCGTTCGCCATGTCAACTATGCTAAAAGTACCCAAGCCATTCCAAAGCTTGGACAGTGTTTCCCAGACCTAATCAAGTGGCTGAGATTTCCCTAGAAACTTGCCAAAAAGGGTGTTCATTCTAGCTTGAACTCAGTTTTGAAATTCTTCATCCAAACAAAATGTATCTTGATGGAGGTTTCAAATTTTTGGATGGTATCTCACTGCAAAACCGGGTGTGAATCAGGATAGTCTCCATGATTTCCACCACCAACCACCTTAGACCATGATTTAATTGCCGGCTGAGACGCCTTGGAGAGAGATGGTGGAATGGATGTAGAGGGCCCTCCGCCACCAGTCATTGCATTGAAGATGAGTAAAGTTGGTGAGATGTTCCCCTCAACATCTCATTTGGCAAGAAAGAGATCCAATGTTTCGACCTTATCTTCAAACTATACAATTACTAAAATAACCTTAACACTAAAGATAATGACAATTGAACATCATAGCACATTACTACTACATTCTCCTTAATGTTCAATCTCTACAATATACATTGCTCTCTTAGCAACTAAAATTTCTCCTTTAGCTGATTTTTGATAAAGATGTTTGCCACCAGCTCTTTTGATTCGCAAAACTTCAAAATAATATTTTTCTCAAACTGCATTTCTTGTAAAACTAGTAGTGCTTAATGGCAATATATGTTTTTTTTCTGCTAGTGCAAATACTAATTTGTTATCACAGTAAGACTCAATAGTAGGTTCTCGCTTTTCTTCCAAATCCTCAAACATTCTTCTTAATCCGAATGCTTGAGAAGTTATCAATGCAATTGAAATAAATTTCACTGATTAAGCAAAAAATTGTTGTTTCTTTGTATCCCATGAAAATGCTCTTGAATCAAGCATGAAATAGATCCACATGTGTCTTCTCTGTTATCCATACAGGCTATAATATCTAATCCCATATTTCATGGTGCCTTGCATATACCTTAACTCTTTTTTTGTTTCTCCATAATGACAATGACTTGGTTTATGCATGAATCATGATAGTAAACTATTTACAAGCGTAATATTTGGTCAGATTATAGTTAGATACAATAGATTGCTAACTAAACTCCTATGCTTACTTTCATCTGCACGTTTTCCACCATCATCTTTTCTCAACTCCCCATTTAACATCAATTGTGCATCCAGTGATAACCCATTCTGGATTGCTAACCTAATGATCATAATAGTTGGTATTGAGTTTATTCTCCTGTACTTTCTTTTCTTTTTTTTTTTTCCAGTTTAAGGAAGCCTTCTCATCAAACATGATATCTGTGTTGATTATCAGCTTTTTCTTCAAATTGTATAGTCGGTATTTTTTTGTGCCGTTTTCATTGTTACGCCCTGAACTTGGCCGGACAAACTTGGTGTGCCAACAAACAGCTCATGCCCATAGGGTGGAAACCCAATAGCCATGTAAGGCCTCAATAACTTGTCTCATGACAAAACATACTAAAGAATAGTTTAACAAAATCACAAAATAAAAAGGAGTCTAATAGGTTACAAGTCATAAGGTCCAACAGACTTGAACAACCACAAAATAAAAGTACACAAGGTCTCACAAACTATAATAGTCAAGGCTAAGGCTATGCTTGCTACTTGGTAACGCTGCTAAGCTATTTATTAGAAAGCCTTACTTTCCTGGTTCTCTGAAAGAGATAATCAATAACATTATGAGCTTAAAATCCTAGTAAGCAATCCACTAAAAATATTGGATGGAAAACATGCCATGTGTAAGAGTTAAGATGTAAGGATAAAATATATAACAAATCATATGCAAAAAGTGCTTTAGAAAAATGCATCATAAATTATGCTATATGTATTGTATATTACAGTGTAATACTCATCAAAATCCAAGTCTCAAAACTAGAATAATATAATAGAGATCATATTCAGAACTAAACAGTATTCCAAAAGCATGTGTCTCCCAAACTTACTATGGCCTTTTGTTTCACTTCAGCGATTGCTAAGTTAGAATATCTAAGTCTATTTGTTTTACCTTGATGGCCCTACTTAGAAATATTAGAATCCATTAATTTTACCTTGGTGGCATGAGTCAAAAGTCGTTATTGTTTTACTTGATAATTTGGTGAAACTATACTCTTCATTCACAAAATTCATGTTGGCATGGGCAATGTTGACCCCCATTGACCTGATTAGTGCATAACTTATTTTGGAGATTAAAACTATTTGTAGCGAAATAAATTGGTTTGAAGTTTCAAAGGGTCAATATGTTCAAGAACTAGATGATTAATACGTTTGCCAACATGCTAAGTTATCAAACCAAAAATAGAGTAATATAACATTATTTATAATATCAAACTCTTACAAGATTCCCATTTGAGTGAGATACTATAACTTAGCATTTAATTAAAGGAATTGCATGCTTCCACATCTTTCATGGAAACTAAGCCAATTGTTCTAAAATAAAAGACCAGATAAATAAATGAATACATAACTATTTTCTAAACTTTTTAAAAATAGCATATTGAATTTATAGGTAGATTGTACTTTATTGATGCCAATAATCCTTGAAAATAGTACGAGGTTTTTATTGTAAAATTGAATAATATAATATAATCTCATAATGTAAAGGTTTTCTAAGTTCTCAAATGAATAATGAAAGATGAACATATAAAACCCCAAAAGGCTTGCATGATTCCAATCGGGTCAAAGTACTAAATTAATTATCTTCAATATAAAACAAATGAATAAATAGTCAAGTGGATGAATACAACACACACATAGCTGAAATTAAAAGTTAAATAATTATATGTGGATTACTTATTTTGGCTAAGTGCTCAAACAACCACCAATCCTAAAACTAGATCAAGCTTGCTCAAGGACGTTTATATAATGGGAAGCTCATTTCAAAGGGGTATCAAGACTACACACTAAAGTTATGAATAGTACAAGTATAGGGAAGTTCATGCTAAGAGATGGTTTAAATCTTTGCTAGCATAGTTTATGAATAAGACCTCCAAAGAATGACAAAATTGAAGGTATGACTCATTTATGATAGCGAATACCATTGGAACTAAAAATATATTTTAAAACCAATATCAAAGGCAAGGCTTTCAACCCTACAATTTCATTTTTGGCATTTCATCAAACAAAACAAGTGCAAGACAAAAATAAAAAATAGTTGTACAACTATGCCAAACCCATCCATGCTACACATACGATATTAATCATCCCACATTGACGACTCAAAAAGAACAAATCATGGGTTGAACTAAACCACAAGCTGATTAACAACAAACACAGCACCAAGTCCAGCAACTTAGCAACCTAGATTGTAGGGAAAACAAAACAAGAACCTTTACCTGATTAACTGTAGCAATTTAGCCCCCAGCAATTTCCTTGTAGCCTCTCTAACCGGTACCAAGCACCTAAGAAGGTTTTCATCTAACTCACCCAAAGTCATAAGGAAAGAGGAGAAAGGGTAAAGCAAAATGAAGGAAAACAAAAGGAAGAAGAGGTGTTATTAATGTTAGAGAATCTTTAGTGGTAAAGTTCCCTTTGCTCATTGAGCGTTTAATCAATTTGAGCCCCACTATGAGCGTTCAGTGGCTACTACTTACTACAACCAATGCCTATATCTAATATTTTAATTTTAAATTCAAATGAAGTTTTGGGGCCCTATCAATTTTAAATCATTTAAATTATAAATGTTATGCAATGACTAAAATCTCTTTTGATTTTTCTTAATTTTTTTAATATTTAAATTTTCATTTTATCTCTATAAATACACCTACATTCTCAAATAAAACTTACATTCTTCTCCATTTCTTCATCTTCGAATTTTTCAACTATATTATGGATAAAATACTCCATCTTCCTAAGCTCTAAAATTTTCCAAATAATTTCTAAAAATTTTCTATATTCTTTCTTCTCACCACATATGCAAAATTTTTGAAATTATCATCAAAATTCACAAAATTATCCTACCTCACAAAAATTTCCCCAATTTTTTAATCCAAGTGTTCAAAATCAACCAAATTTTTCATATGGTTATCCTACGTTTTTTGGACCCGTTTTCTTCAATCCAAGCATGGTTATGGCAAGTTAACAAACCAATGCAGAAACAAGTGGCTTTCAAATTCCTTCAAGCGACCCCAAAAATTTGGGTAAAAATTCTTGTGCCAATCAACTGATTACAACGAAAACAATTGCATTTTGTGACTCTCAATTTCTCCCTTATTCCACACAACCAGGAATTGAGAATATTGTTTTGGATGAAGACTAACATGAAGATCAAGTTGAAAAGCGGCAGCCATGGAGCATGGAAGATAATAAAATGCTCGTGAGTGCATGGTTCACAATTTCAACTGATAGTGTTGTAGGCACTACCCAAAATGATAGGATATTTTGGAAATGAGTGACCAAGTATTTCAATGAAAATCAGCGATCTGGTCCAAGAAGAAAAACAATTAATTGTAAGCAATATTGGTTTTGGATGCTTCCATTTATTAATGAATTTAACCAATTATACAACAGATTATTAGGAGAGCATCATAGTGGATGGAGTGATGATCAATTAAAGGAACGTGCTTGTACTCTATATTATCGTAATCGTAATAAAACATTTCATCTATGAGCATGTTTGGGTCATGTGCTGAAAGATGATCCAAAATGGAAAAGCAATCAGTTCTCTTGCTAGGTCTTCAAAGAAATTAAAGATCGAATGAAAGCTGTTTAGACATCACTCATCCAATGTAGATACAAGTATTGATATAGATGATAGTGAGGTCAAGATTCATTCGAATAGTTAAAAAAGAAACGAAGGCAAAAGCAAATGCGAAGAGAAAAGGGAAGTCAAATGCAATAAAAAAAACCAAATGTAGATGAAGAAATGGAAGCAAGATGGGTACTAAAAATGGAGGAATGAAAAATTAGCAAAAAGTACGAAATGTCCGAAAAATCTCTAAAATGGTTGTTGATCATCAAATCGACTATGGATACTTAGTTGTTTAAAAATTAATCGCTCAAAAATTAGCAGCTTTGAAAACTAGCCATTACAAATTAGTCGCTTGAAAATTAGTCATTTGAAAAATAGCCCTCAAGTCAAATTAGCCGCTTTGAAAACTAGTCATTTGAAAAATTAATTGTTTGAAAACTAGTCATTAAAAATCTAGTTGTTGTAAACTAGCCATTGTAAATTAGCCTCTTGAAAACTAGCCCGTGATTTGTGCATTTATATATATATCGAGGAGAATAAGTTCCAAAACTTATCCACTTAACAAATTCTATATTTTTGAAAACTACATCACTTTATTAACATCCTAAAGAATGCATCCTGCCAGTTGGAACAAATTAAGCAATTTTTGGTAGATGAGTTGATGGATGATTCAGAAGAACAGATCCAGATACATTACTAGCGAATGAGGAGAGCGGAAAAGGATGACTTATCTAGTAGCAGAGAGAGATAGCCGAGGGCATTTGAATCGTGATCATGACGAAGGGCATGAAAGGCTTTTCGTCGATGACTTCACCGATGAACCAATTTATCTTGATAATGTATTTCATCAAGATTTTGAATGCACAAGGCGTTGTTCTGCAAATAGTAGAAGCACTAGCAAGCCATTCAGAATAAATCCAATTAAGGGTTGATACAATTGGTAAGCGAGGACTTTTGCCACTTCAAAA
Source organism: Dioscorea cayenensis subsp. rotundata (assembly GCF_009730915.1). NCBI lineage: Eukaryota > Viridiplantae > Streptophyta > Magnoliopsida > Dioscoreales > Dioscoreaceae > Dioscorea > Dioscorea cayenensis. The sequence continues at coordinate 7,572,937 of NC_052480.1, read as the reverse complement.
TGTAATACTGCTATCCGACTATTAGCATACTCAGTAGACCCGGGTCGATCAAAGATGATGGGAGTACATGTGACCATCGAAATGCACTGTAAATTGAATGACTATTTAAATGTATGTTGATGCGTTATTGATTTTTGTAACAAGATATCTAAGAAGACTCAATAATGATGATGTTGACATTTACCTGTCAACTATTCCCGAGAGCATCATGTTCCTCTCAGATGCTAGGTGGCATAGATTGCACTGCATTAGCACGTTCACTTGCCCAGCCCATGGAAAAGGCCAATTCACTCTGAGGGGATCAAGGGGTTTCAACAATTATGTTAGAAGAGATTGCTTCTACCAACCTATGGATTTGGCATGCATTCTTCAAAGTTGCTAGTCCAATAACTGATATAATATGCTCAACCAATCTCCTTTGTTCAATGATACTATTATATGCATACGGCCCGTAAATTTAGTTTAATGTTAATGGTATAACATACACAAAAGGATATTATCTTCACTAAAAAAAAATTGTCATATAGTGACAGTGAAAAATCGGTCACTAAAACCTCAATTTCTATCAATATAGCCATTTTCATGCTATACCAATTGCCATGAACCCTATTGCAACTGTAAAATTTTCATCAAGTTATCCCTCGACGCTAAAGGCTAATATTGACAAAAACTAATCGCTGACATCCCATTAGGGATATAATCGACAAGATGGAATATGTAGCTATAACCTATACTGACGGAGATGTCCATCACTTTATCCTTATTCTTAAATCAATTCTAAAAGTTTTTACTGATAGATAATACTGTCAGTATATCTATAGTGATGAAATTTTTAAATGTTTTTACTGACGGATAATATCATCAGTATATCTATAGTGATGAAATTTTTAAAAGTTTTTACTAACAAATAATACCATCAGTATATTTATAGTGAAGAAATTTTTAAAAGTTTTTACTAACGGATAATACTGTTAGTATATTTATAGTGATCAAATTTCTAAAAGTTTTTACTGACGGATGATGCTCATTATATTTATAATGACAAAAATTTCCGTCACTATATTTTCATTTTAGATCAAATTCTAAAGTTTTATTGTTGGATGATGCCAACAGTATATGTATAGTGATGGAGCTTCCAACACTATATTTCTATTTTAAAATAAATTTTCAGAGCTTTAAGTGATGAATATGATGGTCAGCACATCTATAAATTAATTGAAACTTTTTACTAACACATAATATCATCATTATATTTATACAATTTTTGCATATTATATAATTTATAATATTTTTCACTTGGTAATAGATAAAAACAAAAATAATAAATAACAATATATAAAAACAACTTTATTGATCAAATGAAAACACACATAACAAAAGTGTTCATAACTCATGAATTAGAACAAGTATAATAGGAAATGGTATAGATTCATTACAAAATAGTATTGTCTATCCCTTCTATGAACAAAATGACACATAAAGAAATCTGCTAACTAGCATGCACTGAGACCATCTTAATATCACCGCTAGCCATTAACTCCTTGATTGCTTCCTGTATGAGAAAACTGCATAAATAAGCATTAATAATGACTCAGATCAAACAAGAAATGGAAAATATTATGAATGAAATTTATATTAAAAAAACTATGAACCAAATAACCCAGAAAGATAACAACGCCATCAAGTTTCATACAATAATCCCCCAAGATCCATTCAAACCCAATGTTTCACACAATTAAATAAACCTAGAAATAACAACTCAAGAAAACCCTAATCCACACATACACACACACAAGACACACCAAAATCACCATTCCTACAAAAATCCTATCAATATATGATGAGATTCATGAAAATCCAATCTTTATGTTTGAAAATGGTCAAATATAAAGATTGGAGATATAGAGCACAATTTCTAGAAACAAGTCATGACCACATCAACATGTTAATGGTTATAATATCAAACAATTATTATTTTCAAAATCTCATACGTTTTAATGACCACAAATTTTTAGATCACAATATCAACATACGTACAGTTATAATCTCAATTATAAAAAATTCGAAATAAGTCCACATCCACAATGATTTAAGAAAAATATTTGAACGGAAAATTTAAAATCCCTCGAGAAAACACTATATAATCCACTTTACTTGCATATTCCCACATACATATATATATATATATATATATATATATATATATATATATATATATATATATATATATATGTATAATAATTTAAGAACAACTCTTTAGTAAAAATCCTCTTAATTGACTTTAACCTCAGTTGTGAGGCGAGACTTGTCGCCTTGGTAAAACCTATCAAATCAACTTATAAAGTATCCATACATGAACTTCCAATAGAAAATTAAACAAGATAAAGACCTATGGATGGACCCATAATCAACCAATCCTATTTTAAATAGACCAAAAATAGTTTTGAATAGAAAACATGTTGGGATTATTTGTTTAACTTGAGGGATGACCCAATATTAACTGGGTTATCCTAGCCTTGTAAATATTTGAATTCTTGAAATGTAAATGAACTTTTAAGGTAGGGGCTATCCAACCTCGAAAAGAATTATGAATTTCAGAAACCTACAGAAACAATGGAGAAGATGAGGTGACACCTTCAAAACTTTGGAAGATAAAAAATGACTCAAAACTGACTAGAAAACAAGAAATCACAGATAAATGGTGCGAATGTTAGAAGAAGAAGAAAAAAAAATACTTTTCATGAGCACTGAAAACTAAGCTTTCGCACTTTATTGAAAAGTCTTTGAGATTTTTTTTTTTTATAAAAGTGGATAAACCATTAATTTATTAAAATTTCTTTGAGAATTAAAGCACAAGTAATTGAAAACAAGCCAAACTCAACCAAAAATTTCATAATATTAACCACAAATGCATTCTAAATATTATATATATCATTAAAAATACTAAACCTTTATCGTAAGTAGAAATTAGAATTATCAAATATAAATTTAAAAGGATTGAATACCTGACTCATCGGAAGGAATGTGATTCCAATATCTTCGGTCATCAATGCTAGTGATGGCCAGCGCCTTCGAAGAATTTGAGATGCAAACCTAACCCTTCCACTTCTCTAGCTAGAACTCTTGCAAGCCTATACATATAAAACCTTAGATTTAGTTTTAACCAAGTATATAAATCCGGTATGTACACTCAAATTCATCTATCCTTTTTTCCCCCTTAAAAAAAAAATCTGAAAAACGAGAACACCCTTGGAAAAGCAAAGATGATAACTCTGCACCACCAAAAACATCCAACCAATAAATAATTGTGATGTGACCTATTTATGTCATTTATTCAATTGGCAATAATCCTTTGCAATAATATGTATCATCCAAAATTACAGCCTACATGTGCTTTCTTTTTTTTCACTCTTTCTAGATGGCCAAAAAAAAGGAAATAAATCTCCAGAATCCCATCATTTGATATCAAAAAAACATATTAAAATTTTCAAAACCTGTCAAAAATTGCATTATCTAAAACACAAAATTCATTTTTCTTCAACAATCCAATATACCAATATATGATCTTTCTTCTTAAACTAAGTGATCAAATATCAAAACTGAAAGTTTGATCTCATCCATCTCAAAAGTTCCCAAATTCTTTTCTCTTCCATAATCATCAAACACACATGCACCAACATCAATTAACACCATCCTAATTATGAATTTCTTTCCAAATATTTATTTTTAGCTATCAAAAAAATTTTATGACAACATCCAAATGTTTTGTATTTAACCACAGGAAGACAAATAAGAATCTATTTTTTGCAGATATACAAAATACTTGAATAGGAAACAGTGAAGTTCTTGACGGTATCTAATAAATGTCAGCACACACTATAGCCAAATGAAACACATGTCATCCTTTATTTTCCTCCAATTAAAGGTGAAAAAATTTCAACCATAAAACTCTACTCTGAAAAGAAGGCTTTCTCTATTTTGGGAGAGTGCTCACTGCTTACAATCATAAAGCTTAGCAAAAAGAAAGATAATATATAGCAAAAATAAATGGAGTTTTGAAGATCCAAAAAAATAAAATATATATTAAAAGTAAAGTAATTCTATTTATGATAAAAACTCCAAGACATCCAATCAAACACAACCTCACTTAATTATATGAATCTATTAATTGATTATCCACTCTAATACATAAGAAACTAATACCATTTGGGCTATACTAGCAACTTTATTAATGGAAAAATATAGACACAATGCATTACACACATGACATTAAATAACTGTTTCTTCATCATCATCATCATCATATTATTCTTCTGTGATCCACAATATGTGATCACTTTGTAGCTGCCCTAAACGACGACCACATAACATGAAGAACAAGTTTTTAAGTGGGAAAACTAATAGTAATTTCTTGCACAGAATATAGAACAAAATAAGCAGTAGAATAGAGCCAAAGTGAGAGAGAAACAAGCAGTAGTAAACTCTAGAGTTAAGAAGTATTGTGGACAAAGAAACATTGGTAAGACTGGGCTACTGTATCCAAGGTCTCAAATTTGACATTCTTCATAACTCAAATGATCAAATGCAACAAGAGTTATGCATTTCAACAGGAAGGACTACTGTTTTGCATTTATGTGAGATCTATGTTGAAACTCTTTGTTTATGGTGCTTCAATTATACGCATCAATATATATTCACACTAAGATTCAACTCATGGATCCTATACATCTCATTCCCAAATTCAATGATCCCTAAGTAAACATCAATCAAGCAATGAATTATTTAAAATGTCAGATTAAATTGATTATTAGGTAGGGTAACCAAAATCAAACAATTTCTTCACAGCTAATGACCTACATAACTTCAGCTTAATCTTAATCTAATTCAATGTAAACTAACACAAATAAGGAATTCATTTCTTGACAATTAGCAGTAAATCTGAAGAAAAACATTAAAGAATTCTCCTTTATAGTTATAATGTAAAGGCAAAGAAGAAAAGTTCACGAATTATCCATTATTCATGACTGTCTTTCCTTAATCTCTTGAATTAGAACCACGTAACAGATAAAGGAAGAAACAAAACATCAACGAAGATCAAATCGAGGGTGAAAACAATGGACTTAATCGCAATCCGAGAGGAAAACAAGACTTTTATTTACGGTAAAGTCACAACTATTTCTTTAAAAACTACACAACATGGAGAACTCCAAACTACCTGAAGTTATTCATTTCTTTGCACCATCACGAGCAATTCATAATCCAAGGTTAATTTTTAGAGTCAATAAAGAGATGCTGAGGACTTTAGGATGCCTATTGTTGTTACAAGAAAAAATCAGCACCCATTGAAGCATAAATGATTTGTTAGAGAGACGAGACTTTAAAAGAGCCGTTACCTTAGCAAGTGTTGGGTTGAAAGCTTGAATTTGAAGATATGTTTATATTTGGAGAGTTATTCGGTGCACTATTAGCATTTTGCAACTCCATTAAAAAGACCATGTTAAGGCTAAAATACTTGTTGTATACATCACAACATCAATAAATAGTTTTTAAAAATAAGAGATGAAATTTTGTGAGGAAATATCCTAAATAAAGAATCGCTAATAGCTTTGTTTTAACAAATCAACACCGTATTATTCTCCACAACATATCAAAACTCTTCTATGCCAATTGTTCCTAACATTTAATTTGAAAAACATATAGCCTCATAATTTATAATAAATAAATAAATACTTACTCTCTTGATTGATCAAGCGATTAACTTCTCCCATGACATCATTTTTCTCCAAGAAATCTCTTATTTAACAATGAAATAGTAGTAGCTATTACTTGTGATTGTTGATTAACCACTCACGATGGCTATTCTACATTTTTTGCTCCAATCCATTGACATATGACTTTAAACTTACAATCTCCTCATTTTCATTTCTTTGGGTTGATGAACCCGATTTGGAAGATGAAGCATAAACATCTCCAACGCATACGCATCACACCCTCTTTTGTTTAGGCCCCTTTCCACTTTAGTGTACACATCATTTTCCCAATACCATTCTTTTTTATTAGAAGAATCACCAGAGTCATTCATGTGTATCTTCATGTTTAAAGTTTTAAGATATTCAGACTACTATAAGCACAATGCAAAATTTCTTTTAGAAAAATAAAAACATTACACAACTTCAAATTGCTTTTATCACTATCAATAGTGTTATCTTTTGTACGGCGTAAGATATACATTTGTGCACTTGATGGTGGTATGCCATTAGGCATCTTTACTCTTCAATACAAATTTTGATGGTTAGAATTAGATATTCAAGTTTGATTTAACATCTGCATTGAAAAGGAAATTAAGGTTATCCATGATCCTAGTAAATAAATCCGGAAAAGAAGTGGGGATAGAAAAATAATAAAAAGATAATGATCCGGATATTTAACAAATAATAAAAATAAATCCGGATATTCAAGAAATGGAAAAATAAAATAAAATCAAAATTTTTAAAAAAAGAATGAAGAAATAATGATGATCAAAAATAATATATATATATATATGAAATCTGGGGAAAAGTCATGAGAAGGGATAATGATATAATAAAAATGATAAATATAAAATTTATCCGGACTAGACTAGACAGTGAAACCCGAATGAGATACAAAGGAGTATAAATAAAAAAATAACGGGGAGAAAAACGAAAGAAGAAAAGAGAGAGAGAGAAATTCATAGAGATAGAGAGAGATTGAAATGTAGGACGAGGGAGAAGATCAGGAGGAAGGGAAAAGAGAGGAAACTCACGAGGATTGATAGAAGGTCAGAAGAAGGAGGAAAAAGACAGTGAGACGGAAAGAGAGAGATAAAAAGAAAGAGAGACCAAAGACCAAGATTAAGAAGGAAGAGCGAGGCTTGAGGAAGGGAAGAAGAAAGCATCCGGTTACCATCAAGAAGAAAGGTACAACCTAGAAATTCTATATTATGTGCATACATTTGTACATGCATGATGTTCTCTAGTTATAAAGAAAAAGTAAACATACAATTAAAATGAAAGACATGCATAATTCACGTATGAGTGCATGAAAGCTCATCTCTCTGTCATCTAATGCATGCTTTCTCCATGCATGCACGATGGGTTGAGTATATTGCTTCCATGTTCATGACCATAGCTAGCTCTTCTTGTGTTGACATGTGTGCATGGTATTTCTTTGGATATATTCCTTGTAGACCTTGCTTTCTGCCTATTTTATGCCCTATCCTATGAGTGATGAAGCTAACAAAGCCTTCTTTTGTTTTTGAAAGCTTTTTCTCTTCATTGTCACTCCACCATCCCAGAAACTATGTCCATGTATTCACCCTCACAAAGATATTTCTTTTTGCAGTCTTAGAGGGATGTAGTGATCTTGATGAAAATGTCTAGGTGAAGTTTGATGACATAAACTAGCAAAATTAAAGAAAAAATTGCCCCCACTTAAATTAACCTAAAATGCATCAGCCCAAGGATGTCATAGGTACTTTTTGATGGGATGCCATGAGTCAATGTTGACCAATAGCATTCTTGAGATTTAATGATGAAATGTTTGTCAAGAAAATCGTGATGATGATATGGTGGTGCGTGGTTTCTAGCAAGATGAAATGGAAGATGGATTCTTTTGAATAACTTAAGCATGGTTACAATTTACGGAATGCATGTTATTGCTTGCTATACTATCATATCGGTAGTTATAAAAGAATTATCTCCTACTTACACTACCCAAATTCTAGTTATAGAGCCGGACAAGCGAGACGGAACGAGGACTTAGTGATTTGGGGTTGGGGTTGTGAAGGCATAATGTAAAAGAATATATTTCAGATCAACATAACAGTTGTATTAATCGATCTAGCAAAATAGGTGCGATATTGTGACATTTAATTGACATTCACAAAAACATAAAAACATTTGATCTATGCACACTGAGCTAGAACTACCATCGTGCGACGCGATGCTACTCAAAGGAGGTAGCATGAATACTGGTGAGTTTGCATTTTTTGAAAATATTGTAGAATCGCCTCATTGTCAATAGTTACAAAAACCTTTTTCTCAATATAGACAATCACACTATCGTTCATCCACTTGTCTCCCATTTTGTTGCGTAAGTCAGTTTTCACAATATTCATCGCCGAAAATGCCCTCTCAACACTTATGCACTGAACGGGTAAAGCCAATGCCAACTCGATAAGGCGATAAGCGAGGTGGAAAAATAGTACATTTTATCAAAGTATCAACCATCTTTATAGCTCCCCAAGTCCCGACATTGCAAAATCATCATCATGTCGCACATCATAAATGAAAGTAGCAAGTTGATCCTCAAGCATCATCACAGTTCGATCATTGAGAAGTTTTCAGGATACATCTACTGCAAGGACGGAGTAGCTTATGGATGTTGAATTTAGAAAATGAGTCCCTAGGGATCAAGGCATGATACCAAAAGAAGTAACTCCCGTTCTAGCTTCAGGAAAGCGGTTGAGCATTTCTTGAGAAATCAAATCAATAACCTAACATTAAAATAAAATAGAGATTAATAAAAAGAATACATTAATGAGATTTATAAAACTATAATAAATACAAAAAATTAATTACCTCACAAATATGTTCTCACTAATTTTTCAATGCTTTTTATGGCACCAATATGTTCTCACTAATTTTTCCAATGCTTTCCAATTATTGAATCCCATTTTAGTGAATGCATCTTCTCCCATTCGCCCTCTACTTGGCTTGAAAGATAACACCAAAAACAAGAAGCCGCATCTTTTGTCATACTACTACTCCAACCATGGATGTTGTTTTAAACCAAGCATCTTGTAAAAACTTCTCTTTTGTTTGCCATAATCTCTTTGTGGATAATTGTGACTAATTGGTTGACATAGGGCCTCTAGTCAAATATCTCTTCTAACTTGATCTCTAATCCCAATATCAAAAGTCTTCAATTGGTTTCGTAATCCCGGGTCACTAACAATGTCGTTGAAATTAAAAATTTGTATTAATGTTCTCCTCGCTTGATTTAGAGTCCAATGGTACTTTTAGGAGTATTTGATGACTCTTCTACCCTTGGTCGTTTGACTCAAAAATTTATCCATGACCTATAAAAAATAAGCACTTTAATTATAGACTATGAAAAATAACAAGCAAAAAACGGTAATCGATGACACAATTCAACATCATTAGAAATTTAGAAGAATCAAAACACAAAATTGTTTGAACATGGTAATGCTAACATTCATGCATCTAAATTGTTATTGAATCTATTTTGTTATGTGTCAATGAATATGAAAATCTTTTGGCAATTGGTATAGAGTGTATAACTAGTCTTATTGAAGTCTCATCTTATTATACATTTTGCTATATAGATTTAACACTAAACATTATTTAATTATACATATATGATATATACATTATGATATATATTAAAATTTGATATTCTCAACATTTTAACTCATTGAGGCATTTAATCAAACACATTGTAGGCATATTTATAAAAATGAAGTTTAACATTTAGTGTTCTATCACCCATGCATTTTTATACATTTCCATTCTCATTTCAAGGAGTAATACATTCATAATTCATTCTCATGTCATGCTAATAATAAAAATAATACTAATGTAGAGTATGTAATATACTCGACTATATTATCTCCAAGACTCTAGGAAAGTTAGACCCCTAAAAGCCAAGTTACACAAACACAAGCCCAGTCGCCAATGTGCCAGCCCCCAACTTCCAAGTACACTAGCTTTTTATCCAATAAAAATTATTAATGAAAAATTTGAACAAAAGGGGCTGAAGTTGATAAATGAGCCCTGATATTAATTAATGTTGTGGCCTTGTGGGCCCACTCCACTACGCCAAGCCACTCACTTTTCATTGTTTTCATCATCCAAACTTCGGCACCGCCTATTCTGTGAGCTCCCGGTCATCTTCATCCTCATTCCTCATGGACCTCATGCTCATCCAAACTCCAAAGCTTCAAGTTCCAAAGCTCATTGGCCGGGTCATCTCCCCATCAATGGTGTTGTACAAGAAAACGCCGCTCGACCCGAGAACGAGGTCGGGTTGCTCGGCCACCAAAGTGGCTGCCGGCCTAGCGCCTGGTTTTGGGAGTCTCCGCCACTCAAAGAAAGACCACCGATGGTCGAGGGCTGCTCAAGCTGCCCCTATAGTTTCGCTACTTGAGACATGGAGAGCTTGGTTTTGGAAAAGCGGCTCTCACTTTAAAGGATTAGAAAAATTAATCTCACTTAGAACCGGCTAAAGCAGCCAAACAGAGTCAGCTGGCGTAATATTATCAATATACTAGCCAACGAGCCAACGGTTCGCGAGGATAGTTTTGGAGGAACCAATCCAACCCGTTAGTTTTGTTCCCTTTCTCCGCTGAGCACGTGTTGAGGCCGAGATCACGAACAACGAGCTCGTGTGAGTGAAATCATCTCCGGTGATGGGAGTTCGCATTCTATCGTTGGTTGGCGGAGAAGTACCCTACCGGTGGTGGTTGATGTGTGGAAGAGGAGCCCATGGAGATCGAGAGTGATGCTCAACTGCTGATTCTTCAAAGCCAAATCCTAATTGCCTTTGAGAGAGTTTGATAATCTCTGCTTAGATATGAATGGAATCATCCATCCACTCGTTTCCCTCCGAGATCGAGTATTTCCCTCACTCTCACTTTCTTTTCTTTTCTTTTTAATTGTATTTTAGTGATTTTTGTGTTAGTTTCGGTGTTTTGGAGTTGTGCGTGGCTTATACTGGGTTCCCGGTTTTGAGATAGATGAAATTACAACTTCAATCATTCCATGTTTGCGGATGATCTAGTTATTGCCACGGAAAAGCGTGGGTGAAGCTACTAAAGCCTGCACAATCTTAGTCTTAAGATCTCATAGGACGATTTCACTTGCTCAAAGCCTAATTTTGATAAATCTACTCTTAATGTGCTAATAACCCTTGAACTTGGTCCTTGCGACCTTTGATAATCATGTGGTTACAGAGTTTGAAAGGCCTCGATTTATGAAATATACATTCTTTACATTTTATAGGATGCTGTCAACAATATGGAAATGAATTGAAGATTACTTTTTGAAGTGAGAGTTTCTTATGAGAATATATGAGAAGGGATTTTGAAAGACCTTCACATATTCAAGAAGAAAGCATTCCATTTCAATCGGATCAGAGATATCATACTAAAAAATGGGACTAGGAAGATACTGCATTTGCATTCCTGTTCTAGAAAAATTGTCAAGATAACAATTTTATTCATTCCCCATACAATTGTTTTTATTGCCATTATATCAATCAGTTTATGTCTGTTATTTGAAAGAATAAGCTGCCATTTTCAAAGTTGTAGTATTAATTCTACTATATTTCTTTAGTGTGTCTTTTGAAGTTTGACCCACATATTCCATATCTAATTTTGTTAACTAATGTTTCTGAATTGTTTGCAACTATTTCAAGATGGGTTACCTCTTGGAAGATAAACAAATTAATTTTCTCCAAATGTATTCTAATACTAATTTGTTTTTTCCCTCTTTCCGTATTAGTTGTCATATTGGTTCCCACAAGAGAATTGGCTCTCCAAACATCTCAAGTATGCAAAGTTGGGAAACCATTTAAAGATTCAAGTCATGGTTACCATTGAGGAACTAACTTGAAGGATGCCATTATGTGTTTATATTAGCCTGTTCATTTACTTGTGACAACACCAGGGCACATTCTTGATCTTGCAAGAAAAGTTGTTTGTGTTTTGAAGAATTGCTCAATGCTGATTATGGTTGAGGTAATCTTTGCTCATATGATAAGATAAAATTAATCCTATGCACTAGTAAATATCCAATCAATAGAAATGGCATGAATGAATTTTGTATCATTAATGTTTATGTTGGATCTAGCATAATGTGTGAACAGTTGATTATTAGTTACAACTTTTGTGACAGACCCAATGCAGTTTTGGTTGTTATTTATTTTATTTTATTTTATTATTTTTTTGCACTAATTTTGTGTGTGTGTGTGTGTGTGTGTGTGTTTATTTTTATTTTTATAACTTCCGTTTATGTTACCTTTTTAAATGAGCATTCCTTGTGAATTATATTCCACAACATTAAAGTCGAATAACATATCAAACTATCAATAGCTTGATTATCATTTAATTGTTCAATTATGGTTCTTTTCAGATCAATGGTTCTATATGGATAATTGAAAATTTACTTAAATCTCCTATGTAATTGCAAAATACTCATGACACAGTCCATGTTGTTTATTTTCGGACCAATGCCTTTTTATTTTGCATTCTTGCATATGAATTATGCCAAAACCAAATATGATTGATTTTCATGGTCATCGGTCTTTAATCTAGTGTGGACATGCCAACAAACAACTAAACTAGTGATGATATGCGCACATGCCATTTGACCATATTCACATCTTAGGCACATATAATGTTTACCAAACTTTCATTGAGCATGCCATAATGTTTCTGAGTCCTTTGATTCACACTATTGAAAGAAGCATAATAGTTTGTGAAGCTGTAGGGAGCATTGAGGAAATTTAATCAATATTGGTTGAATATGTTTCCCTCGTTTTGATTTTTCCTTGAAGTCTAAAACCACTTACGTCCTTTTACACATAGGCATACAAGCTTCTATCACCAGAATTTCAACTTTCCATTGAGCTTTTATTCAATTTCTTGCTGCCCATCAACAAATTTTAATGTTTTCAAGAACATTCTCAGAATTGTCAAGGAATATAAGGAAATACTTGTTGAAGCCTTACATTATTAACCTTGTGTCGTGTCTCTCAAGACCACATTTTACCTCATGTTGCCTAAATGAAAAGAAGAATTATGCCGGTTTCTTATATGTTGGATATTGGTATTTATTATTTGTAAACCATATTTTCAGTTATGGTTGTGATCGAGTATTCATCCTCGCAGGATACCAAGAGTCTTATGATAAAATTCAAGACTGTGAAAAGTCTCTGTAGTGGTTTTAATAAGGAGCCCGATGATGTTATTTGCATGGCTTAATCTTGTGTGTATATTCTATTG
>NC_052480.1:7492985-7558892 GCF_009730915.1 Dioscorea cayenensis subsp. rotundata | reverse complement strand
AAACTTTGGGCAATCAAAATCCCTAATTTGAACATGTATCGCATCTCCCTAGTAATTATGTGTCCATTGTAAATTACAGTGTATATGCATAATGATTTGTGTTAGACCAATTAAAGCTTCTAAATAAGAATATATATCTATAAAACTATCTCTAAGTACCTGGCTATCAGTTGCCAAGAATGCAATACCAAAAAACCTGTTTGAAGTTGGGACATAACAATCCCATATCCTTGTTACTCTGATCTTGACTATCTGATTTTGGCCCGGGGGTTTAAGTTGGGAAATATACTTGAAGCTCATTGCAGGACTTGTGTAAAGGGGAAAAAACAAACATGATTAACTGATATATTATATATGCAAAATCTCATTGTATGAATTAGTAGACAAAGAACAAATTTTGGGATAACATGTCTAAAAGTTTCCTTATTGCAAGAAAGATTTGTTTTTCTAATGACATAAAAACATACCATGTCTTTGTACATAAATTAATTTGTGATTGTAAGAAAAATTATTCTTAATCTTCTCCTATTGGACTTTGCAGTGTCCACTTCAATTATTCATTAATTTGTCCATATATGTGCATGACATGGTATACTAATATAGTGAAGCTATGTTAAAAACAAAAAACAAACGAAAAAACAACCTAACCACCAACTCGCAAATACACATCAAATGAATACCAACATATATGTACACGTCAAACACCAACTGTTAATATAATATCTATCCACATCAAATGATTCCCATAATTGCCTCTTAATTAATAAAAACTATGGACCATTTGATATTTTTCCCTATGACATTTCCTCAAAAGAAAGAAAGCTACACAAGGATATTTTTAATAATTCCTATGGAAGATAATCTAAGTGCAATGTAAAAACTGGGAAAATAACAGCTAATAACCAGAAAAGTAACTTTACCAAACACAAAAGAACAAATCTAAATGTAAATCATGAAATCATCATATTATATATTACATAATAATAATATTATGTATATAACAAATAACATAAATAAATGTAAAACATGCAAAGACCTTGGAATGCAAAAACAAAGAAGTGATGTATATAACAAAAAACATTAGGTAGATAAACACAACTCATGAACATCATCATGTAGGTTATAGCCAGAGAAATGATTTCAATTCATATTTGTGTATACATAGAACAATTGCAACTTTATGAAACATCAGCAGATATCAAACAATTAAAGCTAAAGGCCAATAATAATAAATAGCTGCAAACCTCAAAGCAATACTAAGACCAAGCTTGTAATCAAGAGCATTCAATAATAACCAGTTCTAACATTGAGAATGCTTATTTATAGAAGATTATTACCAAATGTTTTTTTTAGTAAATTATTAATTAGCTTAATGATTGAGCAATTATTGATTGTTACTGATAAGGCTTGAGGATAAATATGCTTGTGTATCTTTCATTCATTATCTTAAATAGCCATTAGCTTCTAGGTATATGTTGAACCTATTCTGAAACAGCATTGAGGAATGATGGAATTAATCTAGAAGAATTACCTATAGCTTGGGTAGATAAATAATATAGAGATAAACAACCACACATCGCGACGCTCACCGTCGTAAGCAAACAGTTACCATCGACCTCCACCTCCCCCTGTGTTCCAGCCTATACCTCATAGATACCGGCGCTTCTCTCTCACTAGGTTTCCTCCAGAGCACCCCATTTGTAAATTCGAGTGAGACGCCGCCGCTGCTGTCTTCAAGCCCAGGGACATCGTCCAAGGCCGATCTTTCCTCCTGCATCGTCACCATGGCCTGCGGATCCAGCAACCCAAACGGCGCCGGCGATGGCTTCAGTCCCTCGGCAACCGCACTGAAGCCTTAAAAAAGCTTGACCAACAGGGTGGAGAGAAAGAGAGACAGAGAGAGAGAGAGAGAGAAATGATCTCTTTTTTAGCAAGAGTGGAATTGGGTTGGAATTGTCAACGTCGCGGGTCCTGATAGGGTAGTTGGGTGCTGGGAACTATTAAATGGGCCAAAGAGTGGGAAAAAGCTGGTGGCCTACGGTGGTGGTGGCTGAAGTCTACGGCTCAGATTAGGTCTAGAGAAGTAAGAGTGGAGCCCACATGATTAAAGTGTTTGGGAAAATGCAATGCTTTTGGACATTTGTTTTTGTAATTTGTTGATGTTTTTTCATTAAAAATTATTTAGATAAATAATATAATATTGTAAAATGATTCATAAAAAAATCTTGTCTAGTTTCATTCTTAAGGTTCGGTTTGAATATGATGGAGGAATAACAGTGGGGTCCACATTATTAAAGAAGTGTTTGGTAAAATTCAATGTTTTGAATATTTGTTTAGGTAATTTGTTGATTTTTATAATTAATAATTATTTAGATAAATAATAAAATATTGTAAAATAATTGTGATGAAAATTTTGCCTACATTCGTTGGAGTTGGTTACTCATGGATTTTTTTTTTGCTTTTGGATAAAACCCATGGAATTTTTTTTGCCTTAAACATGATATATATATATTGAAAAACCAAACCCAATCTTATTATTATATATGTAATATATATGATGAGGTAAAAACAGAAACAATATTTATATTATCTTTATTTTTTTAAAATTTAATATATATTAAGAGATAAAAACAGAAACAATATTTATATTATCTCTATTTTTAAAAAAATTTAAACATACCAATATATATATATGGATAAATCAATCAGTTACACATTTGTTATTTTGTTTTTCAATGTTTTTTTTTAAATTTTTTTAACAATATCTCTATATATATTATATATATAATCTTTAAAGGGGGAAAAGTTCTCATTTTAACAAATACTGACGCATACTTTATTTCATCCTATTGTAATTAATTGAAAAGTACATATTTTCTTCATCTATAAATTTACCAAATGCGTATTTTAACACCCAAGTAAGACTAAACATGTACTGATATTTAGAATGAGCTTTTAAAAAAATTAAACCTTTGTGCTAACTGCTAAATCATGAAACTTTTACCAAAGATTTATAAATCATATAGTTCCAAATGGCATGGCAAGGCTTCCTATATATATGTTTTTTTGAAAAAACAAAAAAAACCAAACCCAATCCAAAAGCATTGAATTTTATCAACTTTATATAATGTATTTAAAAAGTACATATTTCCTTTATCTATAAATTTACCAAATGCGTATTTTAACACCCAAGTATGACTAAACATGTACTGATATTTAGAATGAGCTTTTTAAAAAAATTAAACCTTTGTGCTAACTGCTAAATCATGAAACTTTTACCAAAGATTTACAAACCGGTCTGGTTGATGAACTGGTTGATCAAACATTGATTTTTATCAAAAATCAAACCCAATCATATTGTTCCAAATGGCATGCCAAGGCTCTCAGGGATCAACTTATAAAATGAAAATTATTAACATAAGTATGAGAAATGTCGACAATTTGGGTCATGCATCAATGTCATGTTTAATTTTTCACTTGCAACTACTAAAAACCAAACCCAATCATATAGTTCCAAATGGCATGGCAAGGTTTCCTATATATATGTTTTTGAAAAAAACAAAAACCAAACACAATCCAAAAAGCATTGAATTTTTATCAAAAACAAACCCAATCATATAGTTCCAAATGGCATGGCAAGGTTTCCTATATATATGTTTTTGAAAAAAACAAAACCAAACCCAATCCAAAAGCATTGAATTTTATCCAAACCAAACCCAATCATATAGTTCCAAATGGCATGGCAAGGCTTCCTATATATATATATATATATATGTTTTTTTGAAAAAAACAAAAACCAAAACCCAATCCAAAAAGCATTGAATTTTTATCAAAAATCAAACCCAATCATATTGTTCCAAATGGCATGCCAAGGCTCTTCAAATTATTAACATAAGTATGAGAAATGTCGACAATTTGGGTCATGCATCAATGTCATGTTTAATTTTCACTTGCAACTACTAAAACCAAACCCAATCATATAGTTCCAAATGGCATGGCAAGGCTTCCTATATATATGTTTTTTTTAAAAAACAAAAACCAAAACCCAATCCAAAAAGCATTGAATTTTATCAAAAACAAACCCAATCATATAGTTCCAAATGGCATGGCAAGGCTTCCTATATATATGTTTTTTTGAAAAAAAAAAAAACCAAACCCAATCCAAAAGCATTGAATTTTATCCAAAAACAAACCCAATCATATAGTTCCAAATGGCATGGCAAGGCTTCCTATATATATGTTTTTGAAAAACCAAAAAACCAAACCCAATCCAAAAAGCATTGAATTTTATCAAAAATCAAACACAATCATATTGTTCCAAATGGCATGCCAAGGCTCTTAGGGGATCAACTTTATATAATGTATATATTTTTAATAAAATGCTTTCAATTAATTAATTAATTAAAATAAATAAATGTTGAAGGCACCAAATTGATATTTTCCAATTAAATTATATAATTTTTTTTTTCTTTGACAAATTGGCAACAAACATAGAAAACTACTAGCGGGTGCGGTTATACTAGCACTAAGTACCGGATCCCATAAGAACTCCGAAGTTAAGCGTGCTTGGGCGAGAGTATTACTAGGATGGGTGACCTCCTTGGAAGTCCTCGTGTTGCATCCTTTCTCTTTTGGGGTGTTTCGTGGTGACAGGATGAATCTCTTGCGAAGCCTATGGGGAGAATCCGGCAATGGTGGTGACGGTGACTGCAAGACTCCCTCGTCTCAACAATTTGGTGCTTCATTGGCAAAGGTTTGTTGCAAAGAAAGATGGTGTTATCGTATGCTCAGCTAGTAAGTTCTTCTTCGGGTGAGGCTTCCCCGACGAAAAAGGTGGCCTGTAGAAGCTTCAGCGGCAACTCTTCAATCCAGGTCAAGTTGTCAGGTGCTAAGCAGCCGTGTTCTCCAAAGAATAACTCGTGTGGGGTTTGCTTCAGATCTACCCATGAGACGACGGAGTATCGGCACCAAGTCGTGTGTTTAAGATATGCTTGTGTTGGCCATATAGCAGCTTGATGTCCGGTGGAACCGAGGTGAAGTCCTCACCGGAAGGGGTTATATGTCCGCTCAAAATGTGGGGGCCGCAATCGATCTCGCCAGTGCAACCGGATATTAGAGAAAAAGGATTGGGGCAAGATGTCTTGAGGGCTCATAAGATCAGCAAATCTTCTCTCTCAATCTCGCTATCTCCGAAGTCCATGGAATTGAGAGAAGAGCTAGCTAAGGTTGTTGTGCTATCTCTTGTAGATAGGTTTGCCAATGAATCCAATTTACTCGTCACTATTCTTTCAATCATCAACAGAGATCTTGTTGGGCCCATTACACCTCTAAATGATTACACTTATCTGTTGCCGATGGTGAGCAGGGAGGAGGTTAAGGAGATTTGCAAGATGGGTTCCTTCAAGGCGATGACCAAGACGGTCCTTGTGGGCTAAAACTTTCTTCATGGTCGGTGGAATCGGGGGTGGTAGGCAGAGCTTCGGGGGAGGGACAGTGGATACTCATTTGGAATTTACCTTTGCACGCCTGGTGTTGGTCCATCATCTCGGAGGTTCTTCGTCCGATGGGAGAGTTGGCCGCATTGTCAAAGGCGGAGCTACCTCATAAGCAGTTCATCTCAGCATTGGTTCCACATCGAGTGGGAGTTTCACTGCCATTAGAGTTAGACTTCAGCTTGGGGATGCACAAGTATCAGGTATTATTCACAGGGAATTGAGGAGCTTTCTTGGTTTATCGTTGTGAGCTGGGCCATTATGTTCTAGCAGAGAAGGAGGGTGATGCTGGAGAGGGATCTGTGACGGAGGTGCGGTTAGGGATGAAGATCGTTAAAGCTCCGATGAAGACAGCCAGGTCCAAAGCTAAGGTGGTGGTCGAGCCTTGCTCCCACGCCGGTGCAAGGTGAGAGATAGGTCCCCCGCCGAGGCCCCCTGACAAAGATAGCTTGGAGGTGGTGCCGGAGAAAGGAGCAACTAACTTGGTTCTTAAGGAAACATCGGCGGTAGTCAAGCCTACCTTCCACGTTGGCGTAGAGGCGTGTCCCCCCCAAGAGCCGGAACCAACTCGTCGGACTGGTGGTCCATCTAGTGCTCGGAGGCGGATTGAGGGTCATGGGATGGCTCGGTCTCTCGAGCAAAGACTGTCTAATCATGCAGGGTGATTAATGTTGTAGGGTACGAAAAAGAGACGTGTCGAGCAATGGCGTGCTCGTCCGCTGAAAGCTCTGGACCAAGTTAAGGATGGGACACATGGCAAGATGGCGTCGTCCGAGGTTTTAGAGGCACACGTTAAGGAAATGAGGGATCAGATTAAGGTTACTTCTTTGGGGAACAATGAGAGATCAAATGTCCCGCGGAATCTGGTTAATGATATTGCGTTGTCTTCTCCTGGTGTCTTGAATGTGGAGTTGCTGGAGCATAGTAAGGTGGGTTGTAAGAGGGGACATTGCTTTGAAGACCCAATTGCACTAGATATTGGGCTTAATTTGGGTCTGGGCCATAATTTGCAACCTGATAATGTCATGGAATTAGGAAATCCTTTTGTTAATCTGTAAAGTGGGCCAACATGTGGGGCGGACTCCATCGGTGGGGTTAGTGGTGGATTTAGGATTTAGACTCTGATTATGGGCCCGATGTGGGTCAGGGGTCTCTTGGGAATTCAGTTATGGAGATTTCGAGCCCTATGGTGTCTTTGGGTAATAAGAAGGGGGGTCTGAAGTTTCCATCCTTCAGAGTTAAGGGGTTGAACTTTAGAGATATTGCTGTTATACCTGACTTGGCACCCCCAGATGGTTTTAAGTGGCAATTCTTGGAGGTGGTATGGGCCCTTGTTCTGAGAAGTGTACTTCCAAATGCAGGTGGTAGCAGTGGTGCTGATGTGGCGATTGAGGAAGAAGGAACCAATGCTCGATCAATAGATGTTCTGGCGCCTGACATTGGCAGTGAATCGAATGAGTCGATGTTGAAACTTATGCCAGAGCTCAATGGAGGAACTGAATCTTTGTTGATTAGGCAAGCTCTAGGAACCTAGAAAAGTAAACGGCAAAAAAAACCTTTGTTGTGATTCAATGAGGAGGCGGGGTATCTGCAGAGCCTCCTAAGTCGACTAAAAAGAAAGGGGTTGGGGGTGACGGTGCCAAAGGTATGATCTCTAAATTGCTGCTTATTTCTGATTGATCAAATTTGCAAATTTCTAGTTACTGTGATGCATGTGGCATTTCTTTCTCTGATCCTGTGAATGATTGTATTAATCATATTTGTTCGTTAGAATTGGCACATTCAGTGAACCCTAAGGGATTGGCGGAGACCTCTTTAGTGGTCCGCAAGAATTAGTTTGTTGTTAATGAATATAATTAACTAGAATGTTAGGGGTCTAGGTAGGCCAGCTAAGAGATTTCTAGTTAAGGATTTTTTGAACCTTCATTTCGCTAAAGTGTGTTGCTTACAAGAAACAAAACTTGAGGAGATCTCACCATCAACTTGGCGGGAGATTGGGGGTACTCACCTTGACCAGTTCGCCTTTGTGCTAACAAAGGGATCGGCAGGAGGAATTGCCTTAGGATGGAACAGTGTGTTGTTGACCGGGATGTTGGTACACGGGGGGGTATTTAGCTTATCGGTGGATTTTGTTTCTAAGAAGGATAACCTTATGTGGTGATGTACTGTGGTATATGGGCCTAATGAGCTGTCTCACAGGCATGCTTTTTTGGGAAGAATTGAAGGGCAGCAAAGGTGCTACCGATGAACCATGGGTTATTTGTGGGGACTTTAATGCGATCTTTTATGTGGAGGATAAATCTCAGGCAATCCTAACTTGGAAGATATCCGCCGTGCCAACGCTTTTATGCATGATTTGGGTTTATAGGAGCTACCTTTAGTGGGTAGAAGATTTATATGGACTGACGGGCAAGATGATCCAATCTGGGTCAAACTTAACCGTTTCCTAGTTAATAACAATTGGTTGGCCCGTTTTCCAAGAGTGATTCAGATGAGTCTGCCTAGACTCGGGTCTGATCATGTGCTAATTCATCTTGAAGTGGGTAACCATTCTTCTAGACCAAGACCATTCCACTTTGAGCTACCGTGGTCCATGGTAGAGGGGTTTTAGGAGTTGGTGCATTAGTAGTGGACTGAACTTATACCTGTGAGGTGTGGCGCCTTTATCTTCTCTAAAAAGATTATGGGGGTTAAGGCACTCCTGTGTCAGTGGGCTAAGTTTAACTTCAAGTCTATTAAACTTAAAAACCTAGCCTTGATGTAGGATGTTGAGTCAATGGACATTGCTAAGGAGTCTAGAAGTCTTACCCTAGTGGAGACTCGGGAGGAACAGGAGTTACTAGCAAAATTGAAGGAAATTCTTAAGCAAGAAGAAATCTATTGGAAGTAAAGGTCTAGGGTACAATGGTTAAAAGAGGGGGGATAAAAACACGAAACTCTTTCATGCTGTAGCCAACGGTCGTAAGAATCACAATTTCATTCCATGTCTTAATCAAGAAGGAGTCATGATTGTGGATCTCATGAAATTGGCGTAGTTTTTCACCGCACACTTTTAAGAAGCGCTTTGGTTATAAGTTCAACAGACTCCGGGTTGACTTCCAGAAGCTCTTTCAAAACAAGGCCCCATTTGATATGTCTATTCTGGAAAGTCCTTTCTCATTGGAGGAAGTTAAAAGAGTAGTGTTTGACTTGGGGGTGACAAAGCCCGGGATCAGATGGGTTTCCAATGCATTTCTTTTAAACAGCTCGGGATACGATTTAATTAGACCTCCTTCAACTCTATGAGGACTTCTTCTAGCAAAGAGCCAACTTAGAGAAGATTAGCTGGGCTAACATTGCTCTTATTTCTAAAGTGGAAACACCCGAGTCCCCGGGTGTAGCCAACGGTCGTAAGAATCACAATTTCATTCCATGTCTTAATCAAGAAGGAGTCATGATTGTGGATCTCATGAAATTGGCAGAGTTTTCACCGCACACTTTAAGAAGCAGTTTGGTTATAAGTTCAACAGACTCCGGGTTGACTTCCAGAAGCTCTTTCAAAACAAGGCCCCATTTGATATGTCTATTCTGGAAAGTCCTTTCTCATTGGAGGAAGTTAAAAGAGTAGTGTTTGACTTGGGGGTGACAAAGCCCGGGATCAGATGGGTTTCCAATGCATTTCTTTAAACAGTTCTGGGATACGATTTAATTAGACCTCCTTCAACTCTATGAGGACTTCTTCTAGCAAAGAGCCAACTTAGAGAAGATTAGCTGGGCTAACATTGCTCTTATTTCTAAAGTGGAAACACCCGAGTCCCCGGGGGATTATAGACCTATCAGTCTGATAAACTCTTCCTTAAAAATTATTTCTAAACTGTTGCCGTCACGTCTGAGCATGGTGATAAACTCTCTTGTGGACAATGAACAATCTGCTTTTCTAAAAAGGACGCTGTATTCTGGATAACATTGCAACTACTGAGGAACTGATTTTTAGTATCTACAAATGACGGCTACCAGGGTACATTCCGAAAGTTGATTTTTCTAAGGCGTTTGATCGAGTTGATTGGGACTTCCTCTTTGACTTGTTGAAATCCAGGGGGTTTGGGGATCGTTGGATTGGGTGGATCAAGTGCATATTGTTCTATTCTAAGTCTTCCATTCTGATAAATGGCTCGCCAAATGGTTATGTGCGTTATCAACGTGGGCTACAACAAGGGGACCCGTTATCATCAATGTTGTTTGTGCTGGTAATGGATGTTTTAAGTACAATTTTCTCCCATCTACTACGGTCTAAGGTCTTGGTTGGTGTGCCTTTAGGGGAATTTAGAAGTAGATGCAATCTCCATTATGCGGATGATCTGTTGGTGTTGACCATGGGAAGTCTCGAAGATCTGAGGATCATAAAGCTTATTTTGTATGTGTTTGAAGGGATGTTAGGCTTAGCTACTAACTTCTCCAAAATATGCTTATACTCCTCTACTTTGGGTGTGCTCCCCGATCTGAATGCTGCAGGAACATTAAGTTGTGAGAGGGACATATCTAGGTATTCTGATCTCTGGGTAAAGGCCAAGAAAACAAGACTGAGAGGGGCACGTCTCTAAGATTAGAAGAAGGTTATCCTCGTGGAAAGTGAAACACTTATCATTAGGTGGTCGCCTTATACTAGTGAACTCGGTTCTCTCTGCGCTACCAATGTAGTAGATGTCCTTGTTTAGGTTACCTTGTTGGGTCATCAAGGATATCAATCGGATTAGAAGAGACTTTTTGTGACCAGAACCGGACATTGACGATCAGAGTTGTAGATTGGTCGGATGGAAGAATCTCTAGCATTCTAGTGACCAAGGAGATGGGGAATTTTAGACCTGTATAACTTCAACCAGGCGTTATTAGTAAAGTGGTGTTGGAAATTTATGTCGGAACCCTCGTGGTGTGGTACGGATGTTATACAATTTAATTATGAGATGTCTCATTGGAACATGTTTTCTAGGCAAGCGGGTAGGATCTCTTTTTTCTGGAAAGAGGTATCGAGTTGCCTTCTAGCTCTAAGAGGTTGTGTCTTACAAGGGATAAACTCGGGGACGGAGACATTCTTTTCGAAAGACCGCTGGCTAAATGGATGAGCACCTATGTTCCTTTGGCCTGAGGAATTCAGAAGGACTCAGTGGCCCAATGGCACAGTTCGCGAGCAGAGTTATCTTCTTGATCAGGCCCCATTCTTTGAAGATGTGGATGTATTGCCTTACAGAGAGCGGTTTCGGGGGTCTGGTGGGGGAATTGGGGGATAAGAAATGGTGGAGGCTTATAGGAAACGGTAGATTCTCAGTTAAGTCATTCTATAACTTCCTAAATAATGGTGGGTTGCGTTGCCCAATGGCGAGGTTCTTCTGGCGAAACTCGTGTCCGAAGAAAAGAAATATTTTCAACTGGCTCGCTTGGAAAGATAAGATCCTTACACTTGAAATCCTTGAAAGCAGACGTTGTAATCGGCTTCCAACTGCGACCTGTGTCTTGTGCCATTCTGCGATTGAATCGGTGGATCATCTTTTTTTATAATACTCTTTAGCTAGACAGGTGTGGGATTACTTTGTGAGACTTCTCTACTTACCGAAACCGCTTCGGTCTTTGCAGTTACTTGGGGTAACTGGAGATCGTCTATGAGACTGGCCTGTAGGGATTTAGGGGACTTAGTGGTAAAATCGATTGTGTGGAATATTTGGCTTGCTAGGAATGATTGCATCGTTAACGCTAATATCTTGCATGCACATGCTCTTATGTTGAAAATTGATGCATGTTATTATCACGGTTCTCTATAGTTGCCGAGGGGTCTAGAGTGAAGTTGGAGGACTTCATCTCCGCCATCCGGCGTAGTCTGGAGTTCTTAGGCCCTCGTGTGGAGGCTTTAGGTGGCACTCTGTCTGCGGAGGTGGTTCAAGATCAAAATACGGGCTAGTTGGCAATGAAGGGTCTAAAGGCTTGAGGAGGCCTTCGTTTTCCTCACGTTTGTGCTTCTGTGGGTAGTATCTTGAGTTTGTTGTTGTTTGAGTGTTGTGTTCCACTGCTTGTGGCTTTTTTTTATAGTTTGTTGTTGTTCTTTTTGCCTCTCTCTGATGGGGAGTGGGGGTGTTTTGTAAGCGCTTGTTTTTTAATTGAAGTGGTTTATCCACCTTAAAAAAAAAACCATTCTTTGGGTCCTATATAACTATATCTATATATATATATATATATATATATATATAAATATATTCTCAATTATCTATTTGACAAGCAAATTTTGTTATTATTAATTTTTTAAAATCAAATAAGGTGCAAAGAAAGTGCAATGCTGTACTAGTACTGGAATATTATTGTTCTTGGATCAGTACTATTCAAATGGGCACTTATAAGAGATGCTGTAGAATAGTAAAAAAATTATAAGCTTTGATTTAGTTTTTGTGGACGTGGCAAGACTTTTATCACTTATAAGATATTTCACTGAATTAATAATTTTGGATAAAATACTTGGATGGTCATTCAATTATAAAAAATTTTAATTTGGTCATCCAACTTTGAAATTATGGTTATTAGGTCAACCAAGCTCATGTTGTTAACGGTGTGTTGATGTGGTTATTAGGTCAACCAAGCTCATGTTAGCACAACCACGTGGCATAAAATATTATTTTTTCTAGTCTAAGTTACCATGTGGCTTAAGTTGCCACGTGGACATCCACGTGGCATGAAGAATATTTCCCTATTTTACTTGGATTAGAAAAAATAATATTTGATGCCACATGGTGCTGACGTGGTGAGAAATGAGTGACATGTATCGCCATGTCAGCACATCGTTAACGACATGAGCTTAGGTGACTTAATTGAAGGGTAAAAATTTTAGGAGGGCACTGTACTATGATCGTTTTTCACTTTGCTCGCTGAATTTCAATTTGTTTCTTTTCAATCACTCTATATTGATTTTGTTTCATCTGGAGGTTATCCATATGATTCCGATCAATTTTTGTTGAGCTGGCCATCGGAATTACACTGTCATGTATTAAACTAAAGTCATTTAATCCACGCTAGCTTGGACACGTCAGCAAGGTGTATTAGAAATACACATCAGCATTTCATGAGAAACCCTTGGTGAGGTGTATGCTAATGTATTTCCCACACACCTTGCTAACGTGTGTAAGCCAGTGTGGATTAAATAACTTCAGTTTAATGCATGACGTGTAATTCCAGTGTAACTTCAGTTTAATGCATGACGTGTGATTTAGGTGGGCAACTCAGCAAAAATTGATCGGAATCTTATGGGTGATCTCCCGATGAAACAGAATCAATGTAGGGTGATTGAAAAGAAATAAATTGAAATTCAGTGAGTAAAGCGTAAAACGTTCATACTAAAATTTTTATTCCTTAATTGAACATAATTTAAAGTTTAATGACTAAATTAAAAATTTTTATAGTTGAGTGACTAAAATAGGAGCACTCGAATAGTTCGGCAACTATTCAATTATTTTTCCCATAAATTTTTAAGTGATCAATAAACTATTTTAACTGGTGCAACATTATATTTGTCTTATTCTTAATAATTTTTTTTTTTTAATGTTAGGCACTTGTCATTTTGTTTTTAAAAAAAAAGCAATATAAAATTGTTTAGAACTAAATATTTTTTTCAAATTTAGTAACCAAAATGAATTTTACGGGCTAGGGACCAATAAAGACTTTCACCTTTGTTTAATACAATTAGCATGAGTCATCATCAATCATTGTACATTTGTACATGAATACAACTCTAACTTAATAAATAAAAATATAAATAAAAATAAAATATCTCATCCAGAACTTATTCCTGCTCACTTCGTTTTCACACAAGCATTTGGAGCACCCAAATTCTCACCGAAAACAAATCTGAAAACTCATACATACTACCAAACTAACAAATCAAATAAAGCCACGTAGTCATCTGGTCACAATATTGGTCACTTCTTTCCGTTAGGGTCCCACTGGCAAAGCGCGGGCGCTTATGGTTTGCGAGGATTGCGAAAGATGCCGCGTCGAATCCCAATCACTTCCCATTCTCGCCAAATTCGATAGATAATTGCTCTCGGATATCATGGTGCTTGATTTTTTTGTGGTTTTTTTAGGGTTCTTTTTGAACCAAGAGACCATCGCTGTGGTGAAGGAATTGGGAAAAGATGACTTGGAGTGTTGTTCATGATGGAGATGGATTTCCTAGAGTTATACTGACTGATGGCGGAGGATCCTCTGCTGAGGTGATTTAACAACTCTCTTTTGATTCAATTTAGTTTTTGTTTTTCGTTTTTTGGATTTTTGTTTGGTTTGTTTGGATTTTTTTGATTGAAATGGGATGATACTGGTGCATTTTTGTCGGAATTGCTTTCTGGATGGTGGGATTTACTGTTATATGTTTACTAAATTTATGGGTTTATCATCAACTTGGTTGTTTATCTTGAAATTTATGTATTTTAGGTGCTGGAAGTGGTTGTTCTTACTGAAGAGAAGTGTTTATGATTTTTTTTTAAAATTTTTTTGTTGTTATTTTGTGGATTTGTTTTAAAACTTTGAGTAGTTTTTGGATTAGTGTGATTGATGTGGCAGGATTCATGTTGGTTTTACTTGTCAGGTTTGGAGTTTGATTTTATGGTTGTTTGTGGATTTTAGTATTTTAATAGGAATTTGAAAGTCATAAATGTCTGCTAAATTTATGAGTTTATCATGAGCTTGTTCCTTTACCTTAAACTAATCTACTTTGGTGGCTATAGTGCTTAAGTTCATTGAAGAAAGGTTAAAAGTAAGACTTTATAATATATATATATATTCAAATTTTTTGTAATATTGTTTTGATTATTGTGATTGAGATGGCTTGAACATGCTGTGTTCATGTTGGTTATACTTTTTTTTTGGGTTCGGAATTTTTTTTTCTGGATTTCATGTTGTTTGTTTGTAAGTTTTAGCATTTGAATAGTGCTGTGGAAGTCCTATGTTTGGTAAATTATGTGGTTATCATGAATTTGTCTGTTTACATTGAAATTGATCTATTTTAGTGGCTGAAGTGGTTTGTTGGGGAGATGGAATAAAATGTTTGGGCTAAATGAAAGAGAATTGAAACATAAGAGACTTAAAGCTGTTCCCTTTCAATAACAGCTACTTGGATTTCTTTTTCCTTAAATATTAAAGTCCAAAACACTAAATACCTTTTAGGGCAGAATGATAGAGCTTTTTATTGAATAATTTATAAATTCTAATGAAGTTTTAAAGTTTTGCATACTACATGATGATCACCAGCTTGTGCAATATGGTGTCGTATATCATGCTTTCTTTTAACTCTGTTAAGCACCTTACAAGTATCTCGGATCATGCTAGTCATCAAACAACTTTCACCGCTATGTGTGCTTTTACAGAAAAAAAAAAAAAAACATCTGTTTGATTTTATACAAGCAATTTTTTTATTCTGTGATATTAACACTTCATATATTCATACAAATCCCACGGAATGATCTGATGAAGATTCTCTTTTCAGGTTCTGCTTTATGGTGGACAGGTTGTGTCATGGAAAAATGAACGTCGAGAGGAATTGCTTTTTACTAGCAGCAAGGTACTTTCTATATATTAGTAACCCACTAGGCTAAGTCGCTGCCTTAATACATATGATTGTATTGCTTTTTGATCAACCTGCTCGTGTGTTTTACTATGGTAGACCATTTAAGTGCCAATTGGACCTTTCATTTGTTAAGGTCTTTCTTGCATATATTTTTGCCATCTTTCTAACAAAGATGGTAATATTTCATTATTTTGTTGAATTTGCCATTTAATGACAAGGGTTGTGGGGATGAGCAAATGCAGGCATGTCAGATAACAGGTCCTTATGTGTCAGGAAAAAAGAATAAAGTTGATTAAAACTTTTCACCTGGGGAATGGAACCAATAACCATAAGTTGAGGTTGATGCTGTTGAGGCAGAGCGTGTGCTAGTTTAATTTTTTATTCATAGGGATAAAGTAAAAAATATTTCAAATACTTAATATTTTTTTACAAGAAGAAATTCTCTGGAGGTACCATACAATTATAGCCTATTGGGATCTATTATTTATTATCTATTTATTTATCTCTTGACACTAATTCATTAATCAGATTCTACTTACAAATTGAGTTTCCGTTAAAACATCTGTTTTCTTGTTTATTTAAATAATGCTATATATGGTGTTTTGTTGCACCACATAGGTTTAAACACCTTATTCACATAAGACTGTTTCTTTATGTTTAGGGAAGGCAGTAGTTATATTTCTCCTTGCCAACTCATTTCTCTCAGCGTAGCATACATTTAGGCTAATTCTGTAATCCTTCATATTGTCCTCTCCTTGTTAATTATTTCTTGAAAGATAACTATGCTGATTTTTGCATATTACTTGGCAAGCATCTTTATTCTATGTTTATTTAACTTGCATATGATAGTAGAGTACATGCTGTATCTCTTTCATATTATTCAAATATGAGGATATCTAAATGCATCAGTCATTCTTGCTATTAGTCTACCATTGTGAGGTCTCCTTGTTTTTCCCTATGCAGACTTCCTTCAGACCACAAAAAGATGTTAGAGGTGGAATACCTATCTTCTTTCCCCAGGTTGGTTTTAGCCAATCTTGCAATTTTAGGTTTCATTTTCTTTCTTTGAACATCTTTTCATACTTAACCAGTTTTCTTCTGCAGTATGGAAGTTTTAAGTCTCTAGATCTTTCTGGATTTGCAAGGAATAGATTATGGGCATTGGATAGTTCCCCAGCACCACTTCCTCCTCTCAAAAATCATTCTTCAGTTGACCTCATTTTGAGGTCTACAAATGAGGATGTAAGAATTTGGCCTCGCAGGTATGCTTACAGAAAGCTTCAGCCAGTCTATAGAAATAGAAAAATGAAAACTTAGCTCATACATGAAACACTCATGCTTTTTGATGGTTCATGCAGCTTTGAGTTGCGACTTCGTATTATATTAGGTCCTAATAAGCTGACTTTAATTCCCCGAGTGAGGAATACTGATAACAAGGACTTCTCCTTCACATTTGGAATTCGTAATTATATCTCTGTTTCTGATGTCAGGTATGCAAACAAGACTTAATTTTCTTTACCCAAAAAGAGGGAATATAAATCTTTAGTTATTAAGATCAAGATAAGATCACAAAATTTATTTTGCTATAGAGTATCTCTCATATATGTATTTTTCCCCTATTTCAAATGTGTTATTCCTTGTAGTGAAGTGCGTGTTGAGGGTTTGGAGACACTTGACTATCTAGATAACATAATGGGAAGGGAGAGGTTTGTGGAGCAGCCAGATGCAATCACTATTGATGGAGAGGTACTTTATATGCGTTAAATTACATGGTTTATCAGATCTTGTCTGCAAGAAAGGGTATACTTTAAGATTGCCTCTTTTGGCCAGCTCCTTTCTGATGGTTTTTTTAAGAAATCATATTCTCTTTGCATTCATTATTAGAAAACTTAATGACTAACAACAGCAATTCAATTAAGAGCAATGCTCTAGTAACTTATAGCAGACTTTCAGTTCTGTAACTCACTGATATGTATATACTCGCCTTCAGTACTACTGATAGCTTGCCTAATTATAGTGGACAAACTATCTACCGAACTTCAGATAGAACTTTTTTTTACGTCTATTCTGTTTCATTTCATGTTCCATAGTTTAATTGCAACCATACTTTAGCCTTAGGCACAACTTGATCTTTATGAACAGGTAGACCGTGTGTATCTGAATACTCCTACAAAGATTGCTGTCATTGATCATGAGAAGAAAAGAACCCTGGTTTTAAGAAAAGACGGTTTACCTGATGCGGGTTGGTCTAACATTCATCTTATAATCTTTATAAATACTTGAATGTTATTTGAATTTAATCTTGTAACCACTGTCCTTTACTTTCAGCTCTCTGGAACCCCTGGAATAAAAAGGCAAGAACCATGCCAGATTTTGGAGATGGAGATTTCAATGTAATGCTGTGTGTAGATTCAGCTGCAGTTGAAACCCCAATCAATCTTAAAACATTCCAAGAATGGAGAGGCCATCAAGAACTCTCTACCGTTTCATCTAGCTACTGCAGTGGGCAGTTGGATCCTCGCAAAGTTTTATTTGGATGAACCATATATATATATATGTATGTTTAATAATTCAATCACATTTCCCTGTATAGTCGTTGTTTGAGAGTAATACTAGTTTTGATTTAATATTAATTTATTGGCTGCTACAAGATTTATTATTCAAATCCTTTATGATGATAAGGTGCAAGATTTTATTTGATATCTCCTCAGATGGAGCAGCAGCTGCTTGGAAACTTAGAAGAGGCTGAGCAGGGACGCGCCAAATCTCTCTTTAGCTTCTTTATCAAAAGGATCATCACCCAGGTACATATGGAGGTATGCTCTGCACAGCAACTCGCTCTCTACTTGGCTTATCAGCTCATCTTTCACTGCATTCATTGAATTTCTATATTGAGATGCACAGTATTTGGATATGAATGTACAACTTTTGACCTCTCATCTTATTGGCTTTTGCGTTAAATAAGTCCGTGAAATATATTTGGTTTGCATTTAACATGAGTGTTAAAAAAATAGGAACTCAAGACCCCTCCAATGAAAAGCTAAGTTGTGTTTGGTTTACTTACCCTTTGTTTGCAGCACATGGTTTGGCATTCTGGAGATCTCAATGATGTCTCCAGAGGGGAGTTTGATACTATCCTTTGCATCTCCCATGACCCTTTGATCAATAAACATAGAGAGGTATTACCAATATTGTCCTTATATGGAAAATTTATAGATAGATGAATGATATTTTAATTTCTGATTGTCATAGAGTTTATAAATGTGAATTTGTGAAATATAAATCATAGCGAGATAGGTATATAGTAAATCAGAAAATGTGTTATACTTGTTGATAAGATCTTCATTCTTTTGGCCACCATTTAGTTTCTTAAGTGAAGCTCCAAGCCCCTCATCAAAGTTCTTCCTAACCATGCTCATAGTTAGGCTTCCATAGACAATAACAAGCCTCACAGTCATCCCAACATCAGTGTTGATCACAGCATCATATAATTCTTTGTTGGCCTTTTCTGGTGCCTTTCCAAATTTGGCTTTCAAGTCCTCCTTCAGCTTCATATTATCAGCATATATCCCTGCATTATATTAAATTATGCATCATTATTTAGGAGTTAGGCGTGTTTTTCGGTTGTGGTTTACTTTTGTATTTTTCTTGTTTCATGTCACTTACAAATAGTTGGATGTCAAAATTAGTTTGAGAAAATTTGAATATGATAGTAGCTATAGATCTCGGCGGGAAAAATGTTTATTATATGACAATGTAGTTTGTTGGATGGTTTAAACCAGTCATATATTTGTATTATGATAAATGTATTAAATGACTCAGTATGTCTATTAAATAGTCTAGTAAACAAGTAGGACTAAACTTTGTAACTAAGTTTGTTCAAACTAAGAAAAGTTTCTTTTAGTCTCTGAATATAAAAATCATGACTCTTAAACTAGGACTTAGTTTAGAAATCAAAATGACATGCATAAACTATAGTTTAGGATCAAAAATTTATTTTTGATCTAATTATATATATACATACCAAAAGCATATATGTTGACACCAAGAGCTAGGATTTTCTTCTTTCTGATTCCCATAGTGTTGAGCTGCTTCCCATCATTCAATTTCACAGGGAATGAAACTCCTGTTTTGATCTCCACCTCCATCTTTACCTCTTCTTCTATTTCATCATTCTTTTCATCTATCATTTTGGTATTCTCTTCCACTACATTTTCATTCATAGTAATTTTCCCAACTTTGGTTGTCATTTCCTTTCTTGATTTGTCATCTTCAATCTCATAGTCTTTTCTTCATTCAGTGTGACTTCTTTTGTAACCTTTGCCATCTCCTCCCTCTTCACTTCTTGGTCTTCTCCATTTAAGCTTGCCATTTTTTTTTTTCCTTTAAAGAAAAGAAAAAAGAAAAATTTTGTGTGGAATGAGGAATCACTAGCCAAAGAGATGAAGATGAGTGTGGTGGAGTTTGAGGTATTGTATAGCTAGCTTTATATAGAGAACTCACTAGCAGGATTAGAATATTGTTACAGAGTAATGATATTTGTATTAGATTTGCTTATCAAAAAGGCTTTTTAATTCATGGATTTTCATTTGAGAAGTTTATTTGATAGGTTTCATTCAACTTAGTAACATGGGTAATATGAAAAAGTAAATCTTAACATCATTATATTTATGTCACTGGTTATTTAACTTGTTGAGAAGGTCTATCATTTTAATATTTCTCTTTGATATTGATGGTTAATTGGTTATGGTGTGCTGATTTTGCTAGCAAAAGCTTAAATAAAACAAAAGTCCAAAACCATATATTAAAATCAAGATGTAATTAATTAATTAATTAATTGATGATGTGTGGATAGGCAATGAATTGATTATGAATATACTTTTTCAATGCCATAACTTGGTTGATTTGTATTTTGTGTTACATTGAATGGGTTTAGAAACACTCTAGATAAGAATTAAAGTATTTCATCAATGTTGTTGACCCATTGAATGCACATTTAAATAATTTTTTTGATCATGATTAATTTTTCTGACAAATTCAAATTATTTCCTAATTCTTAAATTTTATGAAGTTTATAATGAATTTTTTTAAGATCTAACCATACAATTAATCTATCAAATCTCTAGTTAAATAACCATTCTATCTATATATGAGAATGATCCACACACACACACACACACACACACACACAAATCAATACAATTAATCTTATCAACTTTAGGATATCATTGGATGGTGTGACAATGAATAGCCTTGGGTAGTACCAATCTTATAATTCAATGCTCCCTATCTTTTTTGGCCTAGTTTTGTTGATATGTTCTAAATTATTAATTTACTTTACATTATACATGTATTATTGAGTTCATTAATTTTAAGTTAAACACAGTGCAAAAATTTAATGAATGTAATAACAGACCAAGTAACCAAAGTTAGAAGTTATTTAATGAATGAGTGAGGAATTTAAAACTTGTTGATCTTCTTTTTAAATGAATGAAAATTTATATTTGACAAATAATCAGGATTTAATTGGTTTCCTTAAATGGATTTTGATTATAATGTAAATGATTTTGAGGATAATGACTATATTACCAATGGAAAAATTTTTGTATTTGAGAAAGTATGGACAATTGAAGATTTTTGAGAGGCCTGAATCTTATATGGTATTATTAATTTTTATAAAAATAATTTATTTATGGTAAAAAGTTTAACCAATTCTCGGCAACATCGCATAGTTAATTTTTCTTGAATAGAGATTTGCCAATATTTAAATAAAATAAAATAAATGATTTTTTTTTTATGTGTAATCGCAAATAAAACTACATCAACCAATTAATTGTATTATTACGTTATACTTTAAAGATAAAAGAAACGAAAAATATTAAAGTATAGATTTTTTTATTCAATTTTAGGAATTTTGGAAAGTAAGGGTGTAATATTATATAGATTTGATTAAACACAATTCTTTGGGTGCCAAAAGAATCTTGGTCTATTATCATTAAATTCTTCTATATAGAGTATATATTTCAAAAGAGAGGATATTAAACTTTAAAATCTACACTGAGCAAGGAAATGTGTGTCGAAGGTTTAACTCCACACCTGTGCACTCTCTTATTTTTTTTTGGATGGCTTTTGCTGTCTATTTATTAATAAAAAACTCAAAACTTAAAATTTTAGGTTGACCTGATTAAAAACGTATATTTATATATTCACATTTATATTTTTCAATTAACAGATTTTAGACTATTAGTTACTCCAATAACAATCAATTTTTAATTCAATATAGATTAGAGTAAATTTCTTTGGAAGGCAAGGTCTTGTGGATTTGGATTATGTTGATATATTAGATTTGGAGATATATTTATGATGTAAACATAAAGAAGGCTACAAAGATTTTGTGTTTTTTTATTTTTTATTTTTAATTTTTAAATTTTAATTTTTTATAAAGAAGTATTCACCTTTCACTTCCTTTTCTCTAGAGTAATGATTTGTATTTTTGTTTCTTTAAAATTTTATATTAATATTAAATATTTATATAAATCATTTCATCCAAAAAAAATATTATAAGAACTATGTGGCGTATTATCAACACCAACTGAGAGCAAAGGATAGTTGAGAGATCATTATGTGAATTTTACTAATAATTTTAATTTAATCATGTTATTGTATTTTTTATTACATTTATAACCATTAAAAAAAGTGAAAATTGCCAGAAAAACCCCTTAAGTTTGTCATATTGCCAAAAAACCCCCCCTAATTTTGTAATCTCCAAAACCCCCTTCCTTTTACATTCCATAATTTTGAAACCCCCAAAGTATGTAACGGTGGTTAACGGAGTGATTTTTAAATTTTATGGATGAAAATACCCTTGCACGGGAAGTCGTGGCTGCAGCCATTTCGACGGTGTGAGAGGAAGTGGAGGGGTTTTTGTTAGGGCTACATCCATTTGAGCCATTTGCTTGTCTCTCTCTCATCTCGGCGTCTCGACCATTTTGACATCCTCCGTAGAATTCAGTTTTCCCTCGCCACGAGTGTCTCGAAGGAGAAGTCCCAGCGCAAGTATTCGGGACATTTCATCGAGTTTCGATCTAAAGTATTGATTATGGTTTTATGTTAACTATTCTGTTACAAAGAAACATTTTTCGGTTTTGTTTTGTGATTTTGTTTTTATTGGAAGACATTGAAGCCTGCAGGGGGATTTATCGGCTAGGGTTTTGTTAGTCTGCAGGGAGATTTCTCGGCTAGGGTTTTTGTTTTGTTTTACATTTTCGTACAGTGTACACGATCGAAATAGTTTTTCGATTGTTGTGATTTGTGTAATGTTTATAATACGCATTTCCACTTTCGAATGATATGGTTGCATGGTTATACAAAATGAGGTCTCCGTTTAAAGAATGAGCTTTTACCATTTAAGTTTTGTCATCATGCTTAAATATTGGCATCCCTATTTAATAATCACGAGTCTACGTTTAACAAGTGATATCACTGTTTAAGGATTGAGGTTCTAGCGTTTAACGACTTATATTTCCGCTTAATAATTTGTGAATACTGGTGGTCGAATATGTCTTTGTTATTGTCATGCGACTTGTGATTATGGCGGTCAATCTAGTTAATGGGAGATGCTACTTGACACGTGTATTGGAGACCGTGGGTGAATTGAAAGTTCACAGATCCCTCGACAGCGGAGATCATCCAGAAGGACAGCCGTCTGCGGCGTTATTTTCAGAGTTGGAAGTCTGTATTCGAAAGCGGGCCCTTCTTGATTCTACGTTGTAAAAGGTCGATAGGGCGTACCAGATAAATTCGAGGATCGGGGAAAGCATCTTTGAATTTCGCCGAAGATATGGCCCTCGTTCTTGGTACGTCGTTGCGATGGAGGCAGCGATCGTGTTTCAGAAGAAGAAAACACGCTCAGCTTTCGAAGAGAGGTATTTATCCAAAACCTATGAGAGACAAAGACTCCATCAGAAGCACTCTTCAGCAACTCGTTGGACAAAGGGGAGAAGAAGAAAATTTTACGAAACTACTGATGGTGTACCTCATGGGTACAATCCTCTTCCCAAATACCTCCTGCTTTCCATTTCTAAGCTGGATCGTTGATTATGTCGATGATCTACGGCATGGGGCGATACGCATGCGAGCGCGTGACGCCGAAGTGGCTTATGGAGGGCGAGTCCACGAAAGCGTCGCTCGAGTCGCAAGCTAGATGCGGCGGAGAAAGACCAACACGAGGGTATATCAAGGGTTGCGGTCGCGCTTAACATTTGGTTTCTGGTGGCCAGAGCCGGAAAGAAAGTCCGTTTCAGCGAGATCCCAAAGGATCTTTGTCTACGGTGAAAAATACTTAGAAAGCGACCGAGCGATAGAAACCAGGTTTGTCGTCTCTCGAAGGAAAAAGAGGTAATAAATCGTGAACAATGTGTTTTAACGATGAAACGTTAATGTTTAAACATATTATTTACCGTTTAACTTTGTTCGATTTACCGTTTAAAAAGTATCTTCGATGTTTAAAAACTTTTTGTTCTACATTTACGTTTATGTTATAATGTTTAAATATGTGAAGTTCGATGTTTAACTATAGTTTTTATTGTTTAAAGAAAGCCGAATAATTTTGCTAAATTGTTTGGTTTACACGTATTAGTTTTTGATGTGGTTCTGCGAATCGCTTGATGAAGATATATTTGTTGGCAGCTGACCGTCGGTTCGATGTTATTTCTCACGGGCAAACCACTTGCCGAAGGCGAAGATGAGAGGCGACCTCTTCCGTCTGCGTCTTTGCGGCGAGGGAGCCCTCCCCACCCGATTAGTGCAACACTCCCCAGCGAGGGCGCTGACACATCGGCGGTCGCCCCGATGAGTGGCGGCCCACGGCGGCTAAGCGAGGAATGTCGCTTTGCAACTTTTATGCGAGCTTGCGGATATTGATGATCCCGAGTTCCCTCGGCACGCTCGAGTTGAGGCGTTTGGAAGGCCGGGTCACGATCGGCTGCGTCGTCTCTCGGACAAACTGAAGCACTCTCGGGACAGCGGCGTCGGTTTCGAGACGACGACATCATCCGGGAGGCCGTTCGAAAAAGCGAACTCATTCGAGAGGCTTGCGAAAAAGAGGAAAACAATAATGCCTAAAGTCTCCACTGCCGGTGATGATAAAACAATAGCGGCTACCATCGGTGGTGATGGTGTTCCGATTGATACGTGGCCGTTATGGTGGAGGAGATCGCGAATGATGTTGCCATTGTCGCGGTTGATAAGATCGATGACTCCGTCGTGAACCAGTGGAGCAGGCGAAAGTGGCGGTCATGCAAAGATGGATACAATCCCTGAAGAACAAGAACCAGTTAACATTGTGTCTCCAATTGATGTTGTTGCCGTGACCACGGTTGAGAAGGTCGTTGATTCTATTGTCAACAAAATCGCTAGATCGCGAAAGTGGAACCAGCGGCGACATTGCAGCATCGCGGAGACTACAATCCCACAACAGCACATAGCGAATGGCATATAAACTCGCTTGATGCTGACGTCGTGCCCGCATCGAAGGAAGAGTGATGATGGTGCTAGACACTCGACAGCCGTCAACCAACGGTCGTGACATGACTGATCCCAAAATGCGCGTACGTTGGTCGAGGGAATCTGCGTCGAAAATAACGAAGCAGAGAAGATCAGATGCCAATAAAAATTAGGGAGAAGTTCGGAAAGTCTTTATTAGAAAGAAGAAAAATCGTTGGCGATCGAGGCCTTAACAAGTCCGAGCAGGGAGTTGATAAGGATCGTCCTCATTGCCACTATGGACAAGTAAGTTTGAAGTTTTTATGGTATTGTTTTAAACTATTACATGTTACCCTTTAAGTTATATATTTAACATTTAACTATTCCAGATAAAATTTAAATTATTATATTTTACCATTTAATTTATATAGTAACTGTTTAAATATTACGAGCATAGAATTTAAGCGGTTGATGTATCGATTAAATATTTACAATATTATTCGTATCTACGCATTCTAGTTTAGCGAGCAGCATAGCGTGTGGAAGAATGACTCGTCTGACCTCACACGGGTCCAGTTATTCGATGCAGCGGGGGAAGGAGATGAGTCGCGAGCGATGCGATGAAACGCTTTCGTATGTATAATCAAAATTGTCGACGATAGTGCCATATTGTTATAAAAGCCGCCTCCATCCACGCGACCAGCTGGCAGCATGTTATCGTCGATCGCGGAAGACACACAGATACCACTATGGCTATGATCGGAGGATGCGCGCGCAACTTGCATGATGTTGAAATTGCCATACTCCGATAATTATGAATGGCCACTTCCATGTCGTGCGTCGCCATGCGATGACAAGCAAAGAATCTGACGCATTATTCTTCATGCGAAAGCAAGAGAATACGATAAAGCGCAGCTAGATATGGTAAGTGCTTTAATAATTTGTGTTTGAGTAATAGTATTTGGTAAATAACCTGGGTATTCTAATATGAACTTGTATACCTCCACGGTGGAACCTATTCGACCTTTGTATCGACATGGAGTTGAGTCGGCTGACACTGAAAGTGACCCACTTGTTCAGTGACACTAAAACGCAGACAAAAACAAGGGAAGTGTCATTGCTGCGTCTATGTGATGCAGTTTATTGAGCAGTTACTCGTAGATGAGAAGCTACGGCTACTACAGATGGACGTCCCTTATTTCCGATTAAAGTATGTTTCCGCGCATAGATAGGGAGGCCATGAGCATCAACGCCGAAGGAAAGTGTTCAAAGCGGGTTCGTAGAATCGTTGTCTTAGTTTCAAATGTAAAACCCGTGTTTAAATTCAATTTATTGTTTTCGAAAGAACATGACAAATTTTTGTCAATGTAAATTTACATGTATCTATATTTATATACTTGACTCTTTTTAACCTTCGATGATCATTGTTTAACTTGCGCTTTCATTGTTTAATTTTAAGTTTAATTGTTTAACTATCGATAATGTCATTGTTTAAATATCCATATTCTGTTTAAGAAGAACTAGTCACTTGTAAAAATAACTATTTAACGTTTAAAATAATAATATCTCTATTTAAATACATGTGTTAACTGTAAGAATAAGATTTTCTCTGTTTAAAAATGAAAAAGTTGGCACCTGCAATTAAGTTTGTTTCTTTTTTAAAAATTAGTTTGTTTTACTATGGCTGAGTCGGTGACGAGTTTTCGTTTCAAGAGATCTGCAATTGTGACGGGCCGTAGCGTGTGCAGCGTAACTGCGGACCTCGAAAGGCTTGTGACTCGATCCTCTGTCACTAGGACGCCCATGTTTGCTTTCGTCGTCAGTGACGCGAGTCCACGATTTTTACGTCCGTAAAGCTTGATCATCGGGTATGGGGAATATAGCTTCTTTACTACGCTGGTTTGTAGTTGTGAGCGGTGAAGTAGCCGCTAATAAATCGGTGAGCGTTGGTGTCATCATGCATTATTGCGGCGCAAGCATGTTTACGGGATACCATAAACTGCCACCTGCGACACGAGCGTATTACGATGGCAAGATCTCTGAGTATGCTATGCGGTCAATCGCTCATGCGATCGTACGACACAACGACCGACACGAAGATTTCGGCTATCCTCACAAGTATCTCCACCTTCGAATGTATGTCCGGGCACAAGTAGGTCTCCCATTTGTTCGCTTGCTCATGGCGATTGCATAACATGCGCATCAACTTGGAGTCGACCATCTTTGTTACTGGCAAATGCCGAGCTTCTTTGATCTAAGCATTGAACGATTTCGCGACATTGGAATACATCTCACTGAGCGTTCGCCTCACGAGCGGATAATTCGAGCCAGATGCTCATATCCGATTTATTAATCAACGGTGATGGGACGACGGTGATGTGACTGCGATTCAGTTCACGATATCATCGAAATCTTTAGATGCGTGGATGCCCGCGCAATACGAAAAGTATACTAGACCCGACTCCTCTTTCGATGCGCTTCCCTAGTGCGGCGTTAGCTTTTCGTAAAATTGGCCTCGAGAAGGGAAGACTCTCGTAATAAGCGTTCACGAGGCCCTTGGACTGTCGAGGAAGAATGTAATTATCTCGCGATAATCTCCTTCCTCGTGATAAAGCGTCAGCTAACTTGGATATAAAGCCAAAGTCGATTGGTATCGGTCTGGGTGTCGGCGATCTTTCGAAGGCGGCGATGGAAGAAACCAGTTGTTTCCATCTTTACTCGTGGCACTTTCTCGGTAGAGTACCCCGATACTTTCCAAGGAGGTGGGTACTATCGACAAACAGCAGCGTCCTGCAAGCCTTCTTGAATCTGATAATACACGCTCTGAAAGAAAAGAATGCACGTTTAAATCGCTCACCGTCTCTTTCCACAATCGCAATGCTGCCAGGGTTTGTCTCAACCACCTTATTTACATACCAAAGCAACAAATCTTAGCTGGAGATGTATTGCCAGCTGAGCACCACCGGGCGATGCTCTTTTTCCCAACCAAGCACTGCTTGTATGGAATGTGGACACCATGTTCCTTCAACATGTCCTACGAATGTTCGATGAGCATGTCCGAGGCGGTCTTTGAGTTTTCGAATCACCGATGCGCTTTACCCATGCGGTAGCTTTTGGGTGTAGGTCGTCAGCTCCACCACCGCAAGAGTGATGTGAGCGAGTTCATTGTCTTTATTCTAAAAAGTATTTTTATTATATTCTTTTTCGATGAAGTGTCATTGATGACCAATGGTAGCGCATTCCATCGATGCTTACGGTGTTTCTTGTTCTTTATGAATTTGAAATCGAAATTCCGTTTGATTGCAAAATTTCGAAGTGCGTCCCTGAAATGTTCAATGCCTTCAAAACTTTGTCCGATATCCAACGACAACACTTCAGAATGATCTGACGAGGAATTAAGGCATCCCACACCGTCAGGTTCACCATGGGGTTGACCGGGAGCCCTCGCAGGAATCGAATTCACCTTGACACTTCGGTTTTAAGCGAAACCATCCATAAGTTAAGCAGAGACATAGCGTGCTTGAATGATAAAATCATAATTTAAAGCGTTAAGTCGAAAGGTATCACGATGAAGATAAAATTTAATTGCAATTAGAATATATTTAAGTAGAGCATGTTAAACTTAAACCGTAATGAACTTATACAACTAGATAAACATAAAAGAGACAATCTTACAGCGAAAAACTGCGTTTTCGATAGGATTCGACAATGCCACATCATCTTTCTCCTCGACAAGATCGAGCTACGAGGCATTTTGAAGATTGAGTGAGCGATGACACATCCATTTGAAGTCGACATCGTTTTCTATTAGATCGAGCGTTTTTATACCCGTCGGGTGTGATAAACTTCACCCTCACGGGAAACATCGAGACCCCATCACTCACGTATCTCGGCTAACATGAGCTCCCAAGAAGTCGGTAGCCGTGAACATTAGCACTCTTCCTCTCCGGATTGTATCTAAAAATACCACAAAAACTATCCATAATATAACTCTTTGCAACTCGAGATCGAGCAAACTAAATGAGAAAGAAGAAGAAGAAGAAGAAGAAGAAGAAGAAGAAATAGATGATGTAAAAGAGCACTCTACAAATGTGTTTCACAAAAAGTGCATAACTATATGCATAAAGTCAGACATGATATGATTGGACGGTATTTTTCCCACCATTTTAAAGGGCAAAAAAGGTATTTCATTACATGGACCCACTTAAAGTGGCCAAACGAGGTTAATCCTAGAGCGATCATTCATGGCTCCTTTGTACAGTAATTCTTCTTCGTTTTCCACCATTGCCGTTTTCAACCATTGTCTCGAAGTTTATCTTCGCTTGTACAGAGATGATCTTTGCGGTATGAAGTCCTTGCTGAGCGGCCAGTCGAGCTCTGAAGCGGCGTCGGGAAGTAAGCAAGTGACGATAGAAGCGACTCTGTCATCACTTGAAGGAAAGTACTCCACTTATCATGATTCTCTACGTTTAAATATCAATCTTTAATGTTTAACAAATATGATATAGTGTTTAACATATTGGTTCACTATTTACCCAAAATCATCTTTATATAGTTTAAACAAATATGTAAACCGTTTAAATATTATCATTTCACTCATTTAACAATATATGTTATTGTTTTAAATTGAATGCTTTTCTTGACATTGTGTTATTGACAGGAGCCTCCATGAAGAAGAACACTTGAGCGACTTTTGCTTGTGTCTTGCATTTAAAAATAATTCTTAGCGTAGTTTAAACCAATATGTAAACCGTTTAAATATTTTGATTTAGCGTTTTAAAAATATATGTGATTGTTTAAATTTAATGCTTTCTGCGACATCGTGTTAAAGATGGATATTTTTCTAAAACATTGTGTTACAGGCATTCCATCAATCCTCTTGCGTACCTCGTGGATCTTTGTTTAAAGCGATCAACCTTTTTACGTTTAAACAATTATATATTTTAAAATGTCGATTCACTATTTAAATAATTTGTATACTCGTTTAAACATATTTATGTTTAAACCGTTGTCCTCTATTCACATATTTATGTTTAAACACTTGTGTTAAACTCATTTAAGTAGTAAAGGCGTTTTGTTTAACATTTTGTTTGTTTACAATGCCCTTTTTATTGCTAAAAATGCTTAAATATCCAAGGTTGGCGCTCAAATAAGTTTGTTTCATTTATAATATTTGAACATTAACAATGGCCCTCACGATTAAATATCAAAAGTTCACACTCGGATACATTTGCTTCGTTTCAAATAAAATATTTACATTTCAACATCTCAACATGTTTATAATGTCTTCACCGGACATCAGGACACTTGCGAGTCCCATCTAGTTAGGTCTATTAAGATTTTCCAGTTTTCCTCAACAAGTATTTGTACCTTCGAATACTCACGGCGGTTGCATAACATGCGATCAACTGAACACTGCCTGACGACGAGAACACGAGCAGTTAAAAAGACAGTTAAACGAGTTAGCGAAGACAATAATATTTTGCCGCACTAAGGAACTTTGTTTAAGCGGCGAGAACAATTCTCAAGTGATAAATATCAATTTCAGTTTTTAAAGTATGTGTCGTAGCCATCCTCTCCGGGAGAATTCCTCCCGCAATCAAGCGATCGTGAAAACTTTCTATGCATGTCGAGTCAAAATGCCCTCTTAATTGCTTGCCCATCATCCTCCCGCATTCAAGCAATTAGGGTGGGCATTTTGACTCGAAATGAAAAAGAAAGTTTAACTTGTTGCATGATCGATTCTCCGTGAAGAGGATGATCACGACAAATCCTTTAAATGAATATCCTGGACACATGAAGATGAAACTCATCCTAGAAGAAGCAGAGGAAGAGAAGGATGGGGTGTTCGTGGAAAGTGTGATCTCCTTCCTCATTTATGGTGTGAAGTCCGTAAGCCGGTTGAATAAATTTATTCTTCCTTCAGATTCGAGAAAGAATAAATTTGCTATAAATTCTTGTGCACGGGATACCATAACGAGATATAGAATATAATCTGCGTCATTAATTTTTGTGCACTTGATGATCACTAAATTTGCCATTGGCACTGCGACAATACTCGAGTTTAAACGGAACATAAAAATATTTTTAAGCGAGGACATAAAATGTTTAAACGATACATTAGTAGCAGGGTAATGCAAATAGTTAAATACTAACAAATAAATTAAATGAAGAAGACAATTGTTAAATATAAAAATAATGTATTTAAACGAGAGGGCATGTGACGTTAGCGGTAATAAACTTACTACAACTAGATAAGCATAAAAGAGAAGAATCTTACAACGAGAAAAACTCATTTTCAATGGTGATTCGACAACGACACGGGCGTCTGTCCCCGACAAGATCGACGATGGCACGTCCACTGGAAGTCAACCTTATTTTCTACTGACAAAACTGGTTTTATATCCATCGGGTGTGATAAACTTCAGCACGGCGATAGGGAACATCAAAACCAATCGCTCACGTATCTCAAATTAAGCTAACACCAATTCCCCAAGTCGGTAGCCGTGAACAATAGCCTCGAATCGGAAGAAATTATAACCTTATCAAGAAACCGGCAGAATTTAAATATAACAAACCAAATGAGGAGAATAAGAAGAAGAAGAAGAAGAAGATGTGATGAGCCTTCTAAACTTTGTATGACAAAAGGCACAAAAAAAACCAGTAAAATTGTATGTATAAAGATTGGACATGATGTGAGTGGCCGTTTTTTCCCGTCATTTTCAAGGGCAAAAATGAAATTTCATAACATGGTCGCATTTCAAGTGAACAGTAGGAGGTAAAAGGGAAGTTAAATAATAACAGAAGGGTTGTCTGGGGTTTCCCAAAATTGGAGAGGTTGTTTGGGAATTTTTGAAATTCACGAGGGGTAAACAGTAATTTTCCCTTAAAAAAACCATATAAGAAATACAATATATATTTTGTTTTTTTTTTCATTATTTATACATCTCCTAGGATAAAAATAACACATTTATAAAAATAAGAGAGATCAAAGGCTTTTCTCTTAAACTTTTGACACAACCAATACATTGAAAAGGAAAATTTGGGAATTTTTATTATCTGCTTACTTAAATTGACAATTATAAGCATTTATATAATAATGTAAACCATAAAAGTGCAATATGGTCTTTAAAAAAAGGAATAATATGATTGTCAAGTATTTTAGTGACAACTTTAGACTAATGCTAAATATGCTCAAAAAATTTAGTATTCATATCAAAAGTTGCCACCGTAAACAATGCTTTTGCTTTTTTAATGGAGTCCTT
Source organism: Dioscorea cayenensis subsp. rotundata (assembly GCF_009730915.1). Classification (NCBI taxonomy): domain Eukaryota; kingdom Viridiplantae; phylum Streptophyta; class Magnoliopsida; order Dioscoreales; family Dioscoreaceae; genus Dioscorea; species Dioscorea cayenensis. Next base: position 7,527,078 of record NC_052480.1, on the reverse strand, counting down.
ACCATTCATGAAGAATAGAAGAGTCCTTACCATTCATGAAGAAGGAGAACAAATTAATTCAAAAAAAAAAAGAAAGAAGAAAAAGAAAAAGAAGGAGAACAAACAAATGTTGGTGTCTTTCCATGTTTGATTACTTATAAGAGTACTATTAATGACTCGAGGGTGTTAAACTTTTGATATCATGTGAACACCATGCAAACGGATGATTTATTTAAAAAACAACGTACTTACCTCAACTTCTTGGAATGTATTTATTTTATTTTTGTTTTTACTGATGCAGATTGATAAATGTACCTTTTAGTTTTGACTTAATTATTTTGTTGTTAAATCTTCATAAGTCTAGTAAAAATAAAAATCAAATAATATGAAAGCTATAAAAGAAAAAAAAAATCTTCATCCGTCTGCATCAATTAAATGTTATTTTTTTCTAAAATGACATATTTCATTCTTTGTAAGATTGCAATTAAGGTGAGGTAAATTATTTTTCAGAAAAATTATTTGTTTGCATGGTGTTTCTAAGACGTTAAAAGGTTTAACACCCTTAAATTGTTAATATTACTTTTATAGGCAATCAAATTATTGAAAAGACGCCAATATTTTTTTTTGTTGTCTTTCACGAATAATAAGGACTTTGTTAGCATTTTAACTGGGATATTAAATTTTTTTGAGCATTTTTGGAATACTTTGTGTAAAATACTTGACTCTACTTTGAATTTTAGTAGTACCGCTTACCCGCAGACAAACAGACTGTCATATTGAAGTTGTCAATAAAATAGATGTCGATTGTATTTACATTATATGCGGAGATAAAACCGAAACAATGAGGTTTGCTATTACCACAAATAGAATTTGCTTATAACAATGCAATTCATAGCACTGCATGAAGTTTTTTTATTTTTATAGGATTTTAGTTTATTTTATGTATGTTTATATTATAACTATTTTTTAAGGACTATCATACACTTTTAGGATTTGTATTATTAAATAAATACTTATGATGGTCGGTCTCAACAAATAAATAATAAATATTTCCATTTTTTTTTAATGTATTCCCTGCGTCAAAGAGATAAAAGCCTTTATTCCTCTTGCTTTTATAAATGTGTGTCGATTTATTCTAGGGATATATTATATGTAATTATATGTAACAATTATCTAATTTTTTTACAAGTGTTTTTTTTCAATTAATCTATTTTTAAAATTTATTTATTTTTATTATTAAATTATATTATGTAAGTCATGCCAATGACTTTTTAAATAAAAAAGAATTAGATGCAGTTACACATCACTTCTTACACAAAAATAAAATTTAATTAATTAAAAAGAATTCTAATATTTGGAAGGGCAAAGTCATCATTAAGTAGAAAGAATTGCAACTTATAGTGCAAGAAACCAGGATAAATGTCAAGAATAAAATCTTCCCTGGAGATATTCAAAACAATTGTATAATTTATTTGGGGGAAATTTTCCAATTAAGTTTTTTTAAACAATTTTTTTATTGTACTCTCTCAGTTCTTATTTAGTTGTCACATTTTGGAGCTCTTTTCTATTCCTTTTTACTTGTCACATCAAAAATTTTGTATAGAATTAAATAATTTTTTTTTTCCAAATTTAGCCTTTAATTAAATGTACTTTTACAATTTTCAATAAATCACAATCAACTTAAACATTAAGTTATATACTTCACTAGCTGGGTTTTAAATAAAGGTAGTTTTAGAAAGTAATGGAATTTTTTATAAAATATAGGTGAATTAGGTAAATGTGACAATTAAAAAGAAACGGAAACAGTATTTAATTCTTTATTTATATTAAATATGAAATTAGTAATGGACCCATTTAATTTCATTTATTTGTTTGTATAAATATACTCAATTAGATATTTCAAATTAAGTATAATTATTAAAAAAATATTTTTATTTTGTGGGGGAAAAAGTATACTCACAATGTCAACTTGTGTATTATTTGGAGTATAATTATTAGAATTAGCTCAAACATTAAACCCTTCAAGGTTCTTAAACCCAGGTTAAATAGTTCAAAAGTCGGGTTATCCAGGTAAATACTAGGTGATAACAATATTTTTAAATATTATTCAAGAATTACAAATTATTTTTTTATATATAATATTGTTACAAAACACTGAAAGGGCTTGTTTGGATTAGCTTTTGGAAAACCCAGAAGTTTTTTTTTATAAGTTAAACACTTCTGGGTTCAAAAAAAGTTATTTGTATTGTCTTTTCTACAAAAGTTGTAAAACCAAGCTGAAAAAATGTTTTTTCATAAGTTAGTCATGTCAACTCAGAAAAATTGCTTTTTTAACTTATTTTTACGAACATCGCTCTATAAAAAGCTAATACTAAACGCATTATAAAACAAAACCAAATCAAGGAAAATTGTCAAAAATAAAAGTAAATTAAATAAAATACAATTATATGTATCTATTCACAAGAAAAAATTAATTAAAAAGAATTCCAATATTATAAAGGGCAAAATAGTCATTAGATGGAAAGGAAGGAACTTAGTGAGCAAGAAACCACGGAAGCTACGAGAATAATTAAATTAAATACAATTACATGTCATCATCCACCAAAAATATAATTAATTAAAAAAAATTCTAACATGGAAGGGCAAAATCGTCATTAGCTAGAAAATAAAGGCTACTTAGGGACCAAGAAACCAGGGAAATTAGCAAAAATAAAATAATACTAAATGCAAATTGCATTTCATTATCCACACAAAAAAAATTATAGGAAGGGTAAAATTGTCATTAGGTAGAAAATAAAAGCTACTTTAGGGAGCAAGAAACCAGGAAATTTCCAAAAATTAAATATATTTAATGCAATTGCATTTAATTATCCAATAAATAAATAAATAAAATTTATGCAATTGCATTTTACAAGTTTTCAAAATTAGATTAGATTGTTCAGACTGGGTTCAACCTGACTTATAATCGGTCCGGTTCATCCTAGAAATCTGGATTTAGAAAAAACCAATGTTAAACTGGTGACATGATCAGGTCATTAACTCGGATTTGTATTTTTTTAATTATTTATTTATGTTTATGTTTTAGTTTACGGAGATGTGAAGAATTTTATGTTTGTAGATTATGGATATTTGAATTATTTTTTATATTTATGTTTTAATTTGTAGAGATTTGAACCAAAAATCAGGTTATATTTTTTATTATTTAATATTTAAATTTTTTAAATATCTATAATTAAATATAATTTATTTTTTAATAAAATTATTGACTCTGGTTTAACCCGATTGAAAACCTCGAAGCCTGACTCCTCTAACTTTTTCCGGTTTAAAACAGGGTCCGATTTAAAAAACCTTGGCATTTCATTATCCAAAAAATAAAAATTAAAAATTAAAAAAATTAAAATATATATATATATATATGTTGAATATAAGGAAGGGCAAAATCGTCATTAGGTAAATAGGAAAAGGGTACTTGGGGAGGAAGAAACCAAGAGAAACTTCAAATAGCGGACGGCGTACGCGATCGCTCACTCCTCCACTGCGGCTCACGGCTACGCTTTCCATTCATCCATTGGATCCCTCTTCTCCTCTTCTCTCTCTCTCTCTCTCGCTAGGGTTAGGGTTTCGATCATCGCGCGCGGCTTACCAGGCACGCTGTCTCAGAAGATGAGTTACCAGATGAATTCTCCTTTCTTGTTCCCTCCCCTGCAGCCGCAGGGCATGGAAATCTTGGCAAACGACTGGAATTTGGTCATCAAAGTCAGTATTATCAATCCGATTGTTCTTTGATTTTATTTTATTTTTCCTTTTTGGTGTTGTGTTTATTGATTTTGCTGAATTTTGTTTCTAATTGGGTTGGAATTTGATGTGATTGTGAAAAAATTAGGGTTTTGTTTTGGGATTTTTGGGGGTGAATTTTTTTTAATTTTTATGAGCATGAGCAGAAGGGTTGGAGTTTTTTTTATTGCTTTTTGGTTTATTTGATTCCGATATTGATTTTGTGGTCTTTGGCAAGTGTAAATGTTCTTTGTGATTGTTGCGAATGTGGTATGAGTTTCTAGTTTGTGATTTGTGCTTTTAAAGATGATAATTTTTCCTATCTGATATGTTTCGATTAGGGGCTACTTTCATGTAATCGAATGTGTATACTGTTTCGGGGCAGATTTCTTTGTCTCTTGATATTAGTATGGCCTTAACAATAGTAATACTTTTTGATCCGTGAGAATATGATATCCTTGTCTTCTAATCTTGATCCTGGCCTTTTAGTTGAATCAACTTGCAATGAATCGGTTCTTCTTGGCTTAAATATTTTCTGAGCAGCTAAAGTAGCCCAAATTTTCATAATATTTTTTTCTTTTTTCTGCATACTCTATTAAAGAGATTATTTTGCCTACTCTTTTTTTCCCCTAATTGTATGGGCGGGGTTTTCCATTAATTTCATCCTATGACATTGATAGACAGGTTAAACATAGTTGACGTGGTTTATGTTTTAAAAAAAAAATTAGATTTTTATATGAGATGCTTAAAACAAACTTTGTGTAAGTCACTGGAGGCTCATGAATAAATTATCCTTTAGGAGGTATATGCTAGCTATCTATCTATGACGGGAATAAAATTAAAGAGATTATTTTGTCTACTCTTTTTGTTACCCTAATTGTATGGATGAGGTTTTCCATTAGTTTCATCCTATGACATTGATAGACAGGTTAAACATACTTGCGTGGTTTATTTTTTAAAATAAAAAAAAATTAGATTTTCATATGAAATGCTTAAAACAAACTTTGTGTAAGTCACTGGAGGCTCATGAATTAAATATCCATTAGAAGGCATATGCTAGCTATCTATCTATGATTTCTTTACAGCTTGTATTGCGGGAATAAAATTTACTGTTCCATTACTACCATATTAACAGCAGAAGAAAGCATAGTTTAGTAAAGAGAAAGTGTAAGGTTTCTGTTTTATTTTACTAAGAGATAATAATGCAAATTATGGATGAAGGACGTTACGAATGGGCCATTCTAGGAATCCACACAAAGCAATATGGTTTGAATGGATTTGTTTTTGTCTCTCTTTTTATCACAACATGCATAATTGAAGGACAGCATCTGTAACATGTGAGCTTTTTTTTTTTCTCCTTTGCTTGCAAATCTTCCCTTGATGTCTCCCCTTAAGCCTTACTATTTTCAGCGTCAGTTCTGAATATATAAGTAATGATCACCATATAAATTATTATCTCATAACGTGTTAGTGGAGCCTTCTAGTGGTTGTTGAATCACCTTTGTCTTTATCCGTTACTTTCAGTAGAAATATTTGGAAAATGGTAGATTTCTTGATTGAACATCATGAACAGTGACCTGGAAATGGTGGAAAAGTAGCTTTATTCGACTGTGATTTTTAAGTTGTTCATAATTTTGATAAATAAAGTCCACAGTTCAGATAACCATTTTGAGTCGTGTTTTCTGCTTATATTGGTTTGTCTTCGATCTAGATTCCTATACTCATTTTTGAAATTGTTCTTTAGGGGCCTGTTTAAAACCAGTTACAGCCAATCTAAAAGATCAACGAGCAAGGTTCTTATAATGAGACTAGTAAAACTTCAATGAGAAAATTGTTGAGTATGATGAGGTTGATGTTAAACATTAATAGTTACGACTGAAAAGGTAGATGTTCCAAAATTCTTGATTTCTTTGACACTGAATTTTCTGACAATTTGATACTGAACAAGAATCGAGAAAAATAAACTAAAATTTATATTTCATTGTTTCGTAATATTCAAGTGAATCTTTTGAATGCCAGCGTGTGAGTGGGAGGTTGTTATAATAACATTTAAAAACTTCCTTCCCCACTTTCTTTTTTTTTTTTAGAACTTTTTTATTTGTGAAACATCTAGAATTAAAGTGATATTTGGTTAAACTAAAAATGGAACCAGATGATTTTTCTCATTGAGATTTGCGTATAAATTGATTTGTTTACAGAGACTGGTTTTGCAAAGGAATGGCCCACTTTTTCCTCAGAAGAAAGAGGCACATGCTTGTGCTAGGTTTATGTTTTCATAAATTCTGTACTTGTGGTAATCTTGAGTTTTTTTTTCTGTGCATAGTGAGTTTTGAAGTTCAGAAGGCCTTTTGCCTTATGTCAATTGTAGCATGTCTTGAGTTCCTTTATTTTTTCTGCTTTCAAGTTTGCAAAACCTTTTCTCTTCTTTCAATTCTCTTCTTTCAATTAATGGTTTTCTGTTTCCACAGGTGAACTATCATGACACTCTCAAGAGATTTGGTGCCCATGTCTCCGGGAAAAGGCTGGATCATGACATGACTAGGCTGAAAACAAAAATAATTGACCTCTTCAAGTTCGGACCAGATGATAATTTCACTCTCACTTACTTTGATGAAGATGGTGATACTGTAACACTTGATACTGATGACGAACTTCATGATGCTGCTATCAGTCAACGATTGAACCCTCTTAGGATAAATGTTATTATGAAATCTCATGCTGATGGAAAATCTGAGCCAGCTAGCTCCACCCCCTCAAACTCACCAAATATCCAGACTAAGCAACTTCAAGCCAATGTTATTACTGAAGCATTAAATTCTCTCCCTGAACCACTTCGCAGTACACTATCAAAACTTTCTGAAGATTTATTGTCAAAAGCTACATCCTCTTCACCTGCTGTTGCTGAGTTTGTGGAGTATTTTTCAAAGCTTGGGTTATCCAATGTTAATCAATTTTCCCAAGGCACTTCTGGTGAATCGTCAGGCGCAGATGTCAATGCTTCAAAAATAGATAAGCCATCGAATGATTCTCCTGCTGGACATGCCTTCTCTTCTCCTCCCAATGCTGTTAGTCACATTACAGAATCTTCTCATGGGAAACATGGGAGTGGTAATGTAGAAAAGGGCGCTGGGGCCAAGCTTTCAACATCTGCTGACATTAATAGGGATAATGTTCCTCAGAACCAACATGCTTTAGGAGATCCTTTTGTTGATGATTTATTGTCTTCCATTTGGACTAGTGCTAACATGGAGCCAGGGAGGGAACCCGGTCAGGTTCTTTATGATGGTAAATCTGCAGGTGGCTCTCAGCCTGCGATACCTGCTGCCCGTATTTTGGAACCTACTTCAAGTTCAGATAGGCTGAGGACACTGGAGCCATCTTTTCAACCCGCAAATGTAGCATCCAAGGGATTTATTGGTGGTGCCAACTCACAATTTCACCCTGGAACTACTTCCACAACACCAGTCGGTTTAAATCCCTGTCCGAATAGGATCAATATACCCTCACATGGTTTTCTTCCAAGTTGGCTCAATCCCAAAGCACATCCATACAGAAGGGGCCATTCCTACATTGACAGTGCATTTCGTACTTTCCACAGAGGTGTTCAATGTGATAACTGTGGAATGCATCCTATCATGGGGCCACGCTATAAATCAAATGTGTATGAATATCAATGATCCTTTTTTTCATTTTTTTTTCGTCTTTTTTTGTTGATATCATTAGTTATATACATCATGACCACTGCCAACTTGGTTTTGCTTTTACAGGAAGGAAGACTATGACTTGTGCAGCATTTGTTTCGCACAGATCGGTAATGATGCTGATTACACCAAGATAGACCGTGTTCCTTACCGTTCTCCAAGGCTGTTTAAGGAATCGTACAACCCGGTAGGCTTATATCTTTCAAGAGGATTTATTGTCAATCATATTTTCTGTTTTTAGTTGACTTCTCTTCTGGAATCTCAGCATTCTCGATCTCGGTCTTCATCCCATGGTTTCCATGGTTGTGGGTCCAGATCATCTAGATCAAAACTTGATAGCCGCTTCATTCAAGATGTGACAGTCTTGGATGGAACCATCATGTCCCCGTCTACTCCTTTCACTAAGATATGGCGGTTGCGTAACAATGGAACCATTCCATGGTTTGTTGGTACTCAGCTTGTGTGGATTGGTGGTGATCGACTTGGCAATCAAACTTCTGTTGAGTTGGAGGTACATGTGCATTCATTTTTTAGTTCTATTCAGTTGCTTGGTGGCTGATGTTCATTTCTTTTTCTCTATGATTGAGATGTACCTGTTATCACTTGATCATTGCTATGTAACTTTCCTGATGTGCAGATTCCCGGGGAAGGATATCCTGTGGATGCAGAGCTTGATGTTGCAGTTGACTTCACCGCACCGTCAAGTCCTGGCAGGTACATCTCATATTGGAGGATGGCCTCACCTTCTGGGCAGAAATTTGGTCAACGAGTTTGGTTGCTTATCCAGGTGATTCTTATAGCACCAACCCTATGGTCTTGTTATGTATTAACCCTCTGGCCTACTATTGCTTATCAACTATGCTTTTGCATCTACAGGTTGATAATTCTCGACCAAGTTCTTCTTCTAGTTACCATGCAGATATTAACTTGAACCTGCCTCCTGAAAACAATTACGGCAATGGAGCGCGAGTGAACATAGATGTGAATGCCCATCCTGCAGATGCTGTATCTGCTGGACCTGATGTTACCAATATGAATACCGTGGAAGATTTTGCACCATTCTTCATTCAAATACCTGTCCAGAATGTGGAACCTGCTCCGGCTGCTGCTGAGTTGCTCGGTACCTCTGATGAGCCAACACAGCCCATGCCCAAAGCGTCCTCCCCAATTTCATATCCCATCATTGAGCCACCACCACAGCCCATGCCCAAAACACCCTCCCCAATTTCATATCCTATCATTGAGTTCCCTTCACCGTCATCATCACCACCACCTGTTCATGTTGGATCCTCATCCAAATTGGATGCCGATGACAATCCTGTTGAAAATACGCTCTTGAAGGAGTTGGAAGAGATGGGCTTTAAACAAATCGACTTAAACAAGGAGGTTCTCAGGCTAAATGAGTACGATCTGGAGCAGTCTGTGGATGATCTCTGTGGCTTTTCCGAATGGGATCCCCTTCTCAAAGAACTGAAGTTTATGGTAACTGCACTTACATTTTATGTTTTTTTATTCATTGTATGTGAATGGTAACTTACAGAGGCCGATGTATGGCTTGTCAGGGTTTCTCCGACGCGGAAACAAACAGGAAGCTGCTGATAAAGAATGGTGGAAGCATCAAACGAGTTGTGCTGGATCTCATTTCTGAGGAGAAAGCTGAATAGAGAGTGCTGCATTTGGGTTTCTTCTTGAAATCCAAGAAACAAATCACAAAAACTCTGGTGTGTCTTTTAATCAGTCTATTTTCTTTCAATTGCACTGTTATGCTTGGATGTGGCTTGGTGTTTGTGTTGAATATATGGTGCTTTGTCCTGAGGGCAGGGAACCTTTACTATTCTGTTTGTCATCTGTGATCGTATCACTTTGTTTATAAATAAATGTGAGTTACTAGTGACTTATATAATTGGGTTGTGTTTTGATTTTTTGCATTAATTGTTTTGATATTTTCACTTTTGATGACTGATGAGTGGTAATCTTTAAATTGTATTTTGGAGTTTTTAATAAAATTGGGGAGAAACTGTTTAACTAGTTAGAGTAGGGCATATAATTGCATTTTGAATGCCTTTGATAGATTCACCTCCAAAAATTTATTTTTAACAAAAACACTTGCTTCCTATTTAAAATTTGTAAATATATATATATATATATATATCCGTGAAGATTTATTTATTATTTTGTTAGTCACAAGTCAAAAAGCAAATCTATTAATTTAAAAATTCAGTTAAATTTTTTTTTCAAGTAAAAGTTTTTTTTTATAAAATTTTAATTTTTCAAACAATAATTTCCCTCTGGTCCATTTTTGTCAGCTGCTACACCAAAGTGACTGCACGCCCAATGAGTTGATGATTTTGACTCTGCACGCTTCAGTGTTTAAATTTTTTTTTTCCAAATTTTAATATTTTCTTCTTAATTTTTTTTTAAATTTCCATTTATTCTTTTTCACTCTTAAAAAAAAACATTTCTTTAATTCTTTTCCCTCCTCTCTTTCTCTTCCATCAGCACCCAAGTCTCAAAAACCCTTAAAAAAATACAAAATAAAAAAATAAATATAAATATAAATACAACAGTAACAAAATCCACAAAAATTCCCAAAAAAAAAAAAGGGAAAAAAACCCCCCTAAAAATTAGAACCCTAAATCCCCCTTTCATCTTCTCCACGCCTTCGAATCAAAAGCGCAAAGAAGCTCAACGCTGCGCACACGGCCGCCGCGAGATTCCCCTCTCTGATCAACACCATGAACGCAAACCCCATGATATCCGCCGTGATCCTCCGCCCCTCCCTCACCAACGCCCGCCTCGGCTTCCCAGTGAACGCCAGCAACACCAGCACCGTGATCCACGTCACCAACGTCGCCGGCACCGCCACGGCCAACGCCGCCCCCATGGCGAGCAAACCGAAAACCCCTCCGTAGAGCAACGAGGCGTAGATCGTGGGCCAAATTGAAGGGTTCGGGCGCTGTGTTGAGGGAGAGATGGAAGCGTTGTACCAGGATCGGATGGAGATGATGAGGTTCCAGGAAGAGGAGAGAAGGAGGATGTAGACGATGAGGAAGAGGGTTACCCAAGTCCTTCTCTTGCTCATCAGCTTGGAGAGGAACGAACTCCACTGGAGATCCGCCATGGATGATGATCGCTTCGAAGCTCGATGGTTGTTGGTCTCTGAAGGTGTGCGCGTGGTTGGAATAGATAGTGTGCAGCTCGAGACCAATGATCGAGAGTTTAGCGAGGGTATATAGTTTAGTTATTTTTTTTTATTATTATTTTTAATAAAAAGTTTGTTAAAAAATAAAAAATAAAACTGTCTTTTTATAATTTCCAAATTAAAAAGTTTTACCAACAGTATTAGTCCCACTACTTTAAAAAAAAAAAATATTAGCATTAAACATTCAAAAAATTCAGAGTTCAAATCATAATAGAAGCAATGATAGTATCGAGTCTTTTGATTGTAGTTGTAAGATTTTTTTTTTGAGAAAGGTGACAAGCGATGGAATCCATGGACGAACACGTGGGGGAGCCGCGCTCACTACCAAATCGTACCTTCACCTTGCGCAAGATAGGGATCAAACTCCGGGAGCCACGCTCGACATTCGAGGCGAACACCCTACGCAAGGGACCCGATGCCAATAGATCAAATGGTTGTTTGACCCCGGTGAGGACACGTGAGCTGAGCGTATAGAATGCACAAAAGAAAAAAAAATCTCAGATTTAAATAGTTTTTAAATGGATTTATAATTCCTACTTGGATTTGTAAACTGTTCCCAAACTTGTTAAATCGTCTCATTTAATATTTAAAATAGAAACAATTAATTATATATATAATTGATATTAATTTATTTCAAATAATCATAGTAATAATAACTTGAGTAAAACTTAATATATATTGATCTTCAAAAATATTTTTAAAATTAACTAAAAATTAATGGATATATATTAATAAACAAAAAAAAAATCAAAAGGATATAAGGGTTTATATCAAGGTAATATAAGGAAAGACATTCAAATAATAATAGTAATTAATTAAGTATTCAATAATAAATATAGTTACATGTATATAAACACAAGCACACACATATATATTTATACAACACTTAATTACTATACATAAAAACGTTTTTACTTTTCAAGGTGCCTAAACCCTTAAGAGAGTTTTTAAAATTGGCCCTACCAGGGTTTGGACAGATCGGATACAAATTAACCCATGAAAATTACCCCCCAAGCCACCAACATTAGTTTTGAATAGTAGGTAATTATTATTTCATAGTTAATTAACCTGCATCATTTTTTAAGATCTTATTAAATATAAATTAATTGGAAAATGCCATATGAATAACTGTTTGTTCATAATCCTAAAATATGGTTATTTAATTCATTCTAATTTAGTTAATTGTTTGTTTTCAATCATGAATTTAGCCTTCAACCCCCTACCTCAGACTTGGTGAGTTTCCTGAAATATATATATATATATATATATAAGGGAATTATGTATGAGAAATATGGATTTTTCTTTATTCTAGTAAATGTGTTGCATTGATTAACGTGCAAAACAAGATGCTCGGTTGGGAAACTCACATTAATTCAAATTAGAAACATTCATAATACAAGTTGGTTCAAACATACTCTTTACACAGATTAGTTTAGATTCCATATTAATTAGACTGACTCAAAACTTCACGCAAGCAAAAAGAGCTAAATTAAGCAAAGACCACAAAGTAATTGAACCTGATATTGTTTCAATGTTTCTATAATAAAGTTCTCGGAAAGAAAAGTATTAGTATCATTTGCATAAATGCAAGAAAACCATCAAATTGACTTCACATAATATGACAGTTGTTATTAACAAAGTAGAAATGGTTCAACCAATTCGCAAGCAAAATGGCTAAGATATGCACAAGTTCAATTTGGCATAGTCAAAAGAAGCATAGGAACAAATAACACTTCTTCGACAGAATACTCTGCCTGTACATGTACTGTTATCTGATATGAAGAGCAAAAATAGTCACAATTCGATCACAGCGACTCATCGAGGCGAGGATCTCGGTAGGATTTTTCTCCAGCTCCCAAATACCCAGAAACACTGCTAGAAACACCAGAAACCCAGTTGTTCAACCATGAGGCGCTTCGTGTCAGCCAGCCGTCCTGTGGCGGGTTCTCCTCGAGCATGCTCTTCCTTTCTTCCTCCAACAAAATTTCCAGCCATCGTTTCGACATATAGTCCTTTACTGATTCAACCCCCATGTTCACCACATCCATAGGAGGGATCACTAGAGGATTCTGATCTATGTTCAGTTTCTCCAGTTTATCAAGTCTACCGAATGTGTCGGGTAACACATGGATTTGATTGTTGCTTACGTCCAGCTCTTTGAGGTTGAGCAGATCACCGATTGAAGCAGGGAGTTCTTGCAAGTCAGCGAAGTTACTGGCAACATTTAGAATTTCAAGATTCCACAACCTGCCAATAGCATAGGGTAGGCCTCGGAGTTCATTGAAGTGGGCGTCCAGAACTTGCAAAGATTGCATCTCACAAATAGATGATGGAAGTGAGCGGAGCTTGTTGAGGTGGACCCAGAGCTTTTGTAGCTTTACTAATTCATATCCGATGTTTGTCGGCAAATATGTCATTTCATTGTAGCTTGCATCCAGTTCTACCAGGGATCTAGGATTAAAAAGCTTAATTTAAGTAATCACCATAAAAACAAAAGTGAAAGTCATGATATATCAACTATCAACAAGAACGCGAAAAATACATGGACTGCTTGAATGTGAAAGTCTTGATATATCAACCAAAAGTACCTATAAACATAACACAACAAATCTGACAAAAGAAACATTTTTCATTTGTTAACGTAGCAGTAATAAATAGTTCAGCCCTTCTTTTATTTGCAAATAACATATATGCCCACGCAAAAGAATTCTTGTAAGCAACTTTGTTAACACTTGCTGATGATATGATTGCATTACCACAGTAGTGTAAGAAACTATCAAGGTCTCAACATATAAAGTAACAAGAATGTAAACATGAGAACTGATGACAATTTTTTCTCAATTCGACAAATAATAGTTACACATCATATAAACACTAAGAAACTATCTATTTACTACAATCATAGAAAGAAAAACAATACAACATAGGCTTCTTGAACAATCAATTAACTTGCATTCAACTAAGCTATCTCAGATATGATACATATTCAAATCAAAAAAGGCAACAAAACACACAGACAAAAACCATCTCGAAGCACTGATATGATAAAAAAGGAAAATAGAGGAGTTTTGTAGTCACCGTAAAAACAAAAGTGACCCTTAAAGAGAAAATTACCATAATAATAGTCTATGTAGATGACTGTACCTGCATTTTGAGATGCTATCGGGCAGTGCCTTCAGCTGGTTACCAGATACATCTAGAATCTTAAGATTGCTGAGTAGACCAATAGTATCAGGCAATGAGACCAAAAGGTTGTTAGAAAGACGAAGTTCCTCTAATTGTTCAAGGCCTGCTATTGCATCTGGGATGACCTGTGATGGAATATAAAGATATAAAGAAGCTAGTTAAATGGACAAAAAAGTAGCAAACATGATACAGTCACTAACGATTTCACAAAAGTTAATTCATCATTATATCATTTAAGCATGGCCACAATCAAATTTAACACAATTGTCCAAAAGATTATGAACATTGAAAATAACTTGAAAATCAGACTGAGTTCATAAATATTGACAGAAAAAGATGTTGGTAGTCCATCATAATCAACAAAATACATGCTTTTCACAGGTCAGAACAAGGAACTTAAAAAACAAAAGCTAGGGATGGCCATATCATAACTCAAAAATCAACTGGCAAGCTTTACTACTAAATCCATCTATGCAATATTGGCAATGGGGCAATAGTGTTAGGATACATCCTAAACCTAATTCCAGCCATATTTTCACAAAGTTAGGTTATCACACACGAAGTATATATCACAATTCACCAAAAATTGAATAGAATTAAACAATTATTGTAGAGAAACCTCTCCAAATGCGATGGATTAAAGGCAGGGTATACGAACAAACCTCAAGCTGATTCTTGGAGACATCCAGTGAAACCAAACCACGCAGCCGGCCAAATGCCTCCGGGAGGAACCTTAACTGCCGGCTCGACAGGTCGACCCTCTCCAAGCATTTCACCGACCCTTCGTGCAAAATCCCGATGACCTCTTCATTCACCTGCTGGTCCTCTTTCACAGAGCCTTTCTCAGTGTCCGCTGCGGATCCATACATCTTCACCAGCCGATCCTCGGCGTCCTTCAGCAGCTTCTCATAGGCATCGTGCATCTCATCGAGCTGGATAACAGCCTTGTATGCGATCCTCTCCCGCTCGGCCATCGCGCGACACTCCTTTTCCTTCTCCGCTTCCTCCGCACGCCACTTCAATCGGTCAACGTCTTCCGGCCTCGGAGAGCGCACGATCTCCTCAAGCTGTGCAGAGAGGGCAGCCTCAATCTCAGCGATGCGGACACGGGAAGCATCCACGGCTTCATGGTCGGGGCGTTCACCTAGGGTTTGGAGGATCGATCGTGTATGCATAACATCGGAGATGGCGGAGGACATAGCTGAGATGAGATCGGGGTGATTGAGATGCGGCATCCGTTGTACGAGCTCGAGCTCCTCGGCGGCGGGTGGAGGCTGCTCAATGTCATGGGAGGGAGCTTCGGGGAGGTCGCCGATGGAGGGTTTGTTGAGGTGGAGTCGGGCCATGACGAAGGAGAGGATGGGGAACCTCTCGGGATTGGGCTCCATGAACAAGAGAAACGAACAGGACGATGACGATGACGATGACGGTGGCGTGGAGAATAACTATGAGAGGAGTATCTATATATATATATAATTATAAATAAAAGAGGATTATTTATTTATTTATAGAATGATTTAATTTTAAAAATTATTTTAATTGTGGTTAAATTGGCTTATGGAAAAAAGAATTTATTAATTAAATGAGGATAATTAATTAATTTATTTATTTATAGAAGAATTTATTTATTTGCTTCTTTATTTTTATTTTCTAGCTAATATTGGAATCAGTCCTCGTGTTGCACCCCATCTCCATTTTAACTACTCACAACAAAGTCATTGCTGGCTGGGCGGATGAAGTTCCTGGGCGGCGCTCGGGACTATTACGGCGACGTTCGAGATTCTCTTGGTGACGCTCGTCCCGTCCGAGGTGGAGCTCGTGGTGGTGTCCGGTTCTCGCAGGGTGGAGCACGTGGAGGTGCTCGGCTGAGCCATGGTGGGCTCCGTAGGGATCTCCGATCATCAGCACCACTACAACAAATCTCATCCTCCGAACACTTGGCTCCTCTTCCTCAATCTCAAGTGATTGAACCTCAGAAGAACAAGAACTCTCCTGTAAAGGACGGTGTTTCCTTTGCAGATGTCGCTCGCCTCCCCGCATCCCTAGAGAACACCACTTCATCTTTTAACACCACGTTGAAGCGTCGTCGATCTCCGGAGACTGACGAGATTTGCAAATGCTGCCTTAGACCGGGTCACAAAGTAGATGACTGCCGTCATCAACTCACCTGTCGCCGCTGCTTTGGAGTTGGGCACTTTGCAGCTCGTTCTCCTCTCAAGCATTCTCATTCTGGTTCCCATGCTGCGAACCCTAGCTCGACGAGAAAGCTATCTCACACCAAGCCTCTGCTTCATATTCCTGTTCCTCGACTTAACTCTGAGATCTCATCTCTTAGGGTTTCTTTGCCCATCTCTGAGGCCATTATCCATTCCAAAGAGAATCTTAAGAGACGAGTGATTGTCAAAATCCTCTCTGGAAACGCCAGCGTTCAATCGCTTCATGCTGCACTACCTGATCAGTTAAACACTGATCAATGCGAGAACATCACCCCGTTCGGAGACCATTTCATTCTCACTCTCTTCACAGCTAGAGCAGCTCTTTTTATAGTTAAAAAAAATCAGATCACCCTCTCTACCAAACACGGCCCTCGCACTGCCGACTTCTCCCACCGACGCCGAATTTGGTTCGCATGCCGTCGCCGCTGGGAATTATAACTGGATCAGATTATCTAATCTCCCTCTCCATTGCTGGAACTGGGATTCAATTGTGGAGGTTCTGAAGCCCCTCGGAGACCTTATTTTCGTTCAAAAGGATGAAGATGTCTCCCTTGAATTCATGAGAGCCCTAGTGAGACTCAAATCTCCCACTCGTTTCCCTATTGAGATGATCGTCGATGTGGGAGTAAGAAGTTTCAAAGTTCGACTCGAAGATGATGGCAAACCGATTATTCGTTCGAAGTTGATTCACGGCTCGGCTTCTGTGAAGAATCCAGTCGCGTCCTCCTCTTCCCGGCCACCGGAACCTCCGGGAAACCTGCAACCAACCGCCAAGAGCTCGGACGGCCTTTCCTTGGTCAAGGAAAGCCGGAGCTCCGGTGACTGTTCCGCAGCAGTCCCCCAGATTCCTTTGGTTTCTCGTGAGAGAAACAAGGAAGGGGATGTGTTGTTCATGCACAATGCTCACGTGGAGAAGGAGCTCACAACGGCCACTCGTTTGCCGCGAGATCAGCTTTCTTCGGATCATATTGGAGGCTTGTTGGTGGCTGGTTCGTCTCGGGATCCATCTCATTCTGATTCCTTTAATAATTCTAAATCAAACCGATCCCTAGGCAACCAAATGCCATCCTTGGTCTTCCAAGATCTTTCAGTTCCTCGAGATCCGGTTGCACCCGAATTCAAAGATGATCTATCAGCAGCGTTGGGTTCACCTCGAGATGGGTTTGATTCTTTAAACACCTTAATTGATTCAAATCAATCAACCCATTCTCATTCGAGCCCAATTATTCAAAATCCGAATCCGGATTTGCCTCCTAATTCGGCACCTATTCAAACCACTTCTTTATCAGATCCTTCAATTAAAATCAAAGGCAAGGAAATTGTTATTCCAATGGAGATTGATTCCAATAACACAGATGTATTACCTACACATCTTAAATCTTTACCTCCTAATATCCCTATTCCTGATGGATATAATTGGATCTTTGTTCATGGTGGTTGGACCCTGGTCCCTACCATTAATTCAGAGAAATTCTATTCTCAAGATCCTAACCCACCTGTCACTCCCCTAGATCATTCCGATGATGAGCTGCTCGACTGGGGGGATGATGATGACATTCTTATTGATGGGATTGTAGATGATGAAATTATTTTGAACGAGGAGAATTTACATCGCTTGAATCGAAATTCTCCCGGATGACCCGATTTCTAATATCGCCCTCGTTCTCGGGAATTCTCCTATCAGGGATATGGGTCGTAATTCAGACACTATTGGAATAGAA
Source organism: Dioscorea cayenensis subsp. rotundata (assembly GCF_009730915.1). NCBI lineage: Eukaryota > Viridiplantae > Streptophyta > Magnoliopsida > Dioscoreales > Dioscoreaceae > Dioscorea > Dioscorea cayenensis. Next base: position 7,509,299 of record NC_052480.1, on the reverse strand, counting down.
ACTCATGACACCCTGCCTAAGGAGAAGCTTCCTGCCACTATTACCATTCCTAACCAGGCTCAACAGCAAATTAGAAGAAGTGATCGGCAAACGAAGCCCTCTAGTCGTTGGAACAAAGAAGCCGGCTTCATTCCTAACCCACCCAGATCCTCAAAGAAGAAAGTACCTGACGATCCTAGAGACGGTACGCCTAAATCTATTAATGCAGTTGTTTTTTCTTCTTGGAATGATACACAATTCTTTAATTACAGCAACGCTTGTGGTATTAAATTCCAAGGTTCCCCAAACCATAAGCTTAAATGTCTTGATAAAGTTCGCAGCCTAGAAATTTCTAGGGCTGGAACCTTTTCTTCCTCTACTGGATCTCCTTCGAGATCTGACATTTAGACCTTATCTGTTTTGATGATTAATCTATGTTGAATGTTAGGGGTCTTGGCGACCCTCTAAACGCCATTTAGTTAAAAGACATAATTTTTTTCTTCACGAGCAGATATTGTTTGTTTACAAGAATCTAAACTCAATGAAATTCATAGCTCCACTTGGAGAACAATTGGTGGATCGAAACTGAATTCTTTTGATTATCTTCCGGGCATCGAGTCTGCTGGTGGCATCATCATAGCTTGGGATAGTTCCATCATCATGGGTACCTTAATTCACAAGGGGACCTTCTCTATTACTTTAGAATTCACAAATACTTCACTCAACATTAAATGGGCTTGTACAAGTGTTTATGGCCCTAATGACAGGACTTTAAAAATTGAATTCTGGAATGAACTTCGCACTGTCAGAAATTTACACGATTTACCTTGGCTCATTTGTGGAGACTTCAACACTTCTTTCACTTTTAATGATAAAAATATTGGAAACCCTAACCCTAGGGAAATTGCTAATGCCCAGCAACTTCTTAGAGATCTCAATCTTATTGATCCTCCATTACATGGGCACAAATTTACTTGGACTAATGGACAACCCAATCCCTTATGGGTTAGACTGGACAGATTTTTATACACACATGATTGGCCATTATTTTTTCCTAGAACAATTCAAAGTTCTTTTCCTAGAATTGGCTCCCGATCATTCCCCCATTTACTTGGATTTCAGCAACCACTACACTCGTTCTAGAATATTCGATTCGAAAAAAATCTTGGTACTCCAACGATCTTCTAGAGAGCTTAATTCAAGGCTGGTGGTCTGATCAAAATCCTGTTGGTTGTGGGGCCTACATTATCACCAAAAAAATTTGCCTACTTGAAATCTAAACTCGCCTTTGGGCAAAAGAAAATTTTGGTGCTTCTAACATTCATAAAGAAAGTTTGCTCGCTGATTTAAATTCACTTGATACCACACGTAAAAGTAGAAATCTTTCTGAGGATGAATCTACCCGTTTCACCCACATCCAATCTGAACTTCACACTCTACTAAAACAAGAGGAGATTTACTGGAAACAACGCTCTAGAATTACTTGGCTTAAAGAGGGTGACGCAAATACTAAATATTTCCACCTTCTGGCTAATGGCAGGAGGAATAAAAATTTTATTCCTAGAATTTGAAGTAATGGGAATTGGATTGAGGGTAACCAAGAAATTGGAAAAATTTTCACTGATTACTTCCAGAACCTTATTGGTACCCCGATCCCTCATAGATTTCTTCTCAACTGGCACCATCTTTTTAATTTCAAAGATAGAGTTTATCTCTCCTCGCTAGAACTTCCTTTTTCTTCTGATGAAATCAAAATTGTTGTGTTCGATCTTAACGCAGATAAAGCTCCAGGTCCAGATGGTTTCCCTATATTCTTCTTTCAAAAACATTGGAGTTTTATTCAGAGAGATTTATTTCAAATCTGTAGTGATTTTTATGATGGCACTTTAAACTTTGAACGCCTCAATTGGGTTCACATTGCTCTTATAGCCAAAACCAAATCCCCAACTGAAGTTTCTGAATTTAGACCCATCAGCCTTATCAATTCCACTTGCAAAATCATCTCCAAAATTCTTGCCTCTAGATTAAGCCAAAAGGTTGGCTTACTAGTGGATAATTCTCAATCCGGATTCATTAAGGATAGATGTATCGCTGATAATATTATTGTCTGCTCAGAAGTGATTTTCAATCTTCAAAAAAAGGAAAATTCTTGGCTACGCTCTTAAAGTTGATTTCGCTAAAAGCCTTTGACTCTTGGACTGGAATTTTTCTACTTGAGATTCTAGAAGCTAGAGGCTTTTGGTAATCGTTGGATCTCATGGATACACACAATCCTCAAATCCGCTAAAACTCAAATTCTCATTAATGGTACTACTCAGGGTTACATTCGCTGCAAAAGAGGTCTAAGGCAAGGTGATCCTCTCTCTCCTCTTCTCTTTGCCTTAGCGGCTGATACCCTTAGTGCAATGTTCTTTCACGCGATTCACTCCAAAGTACTGATTGGGGTACAACTTGACCAATCTAATAGCATTTGCCATTTACAATATGCTGATGATCTTATCATTTTCTCGGGGGGTGGACATGAAGATCTTAAAATTGTTAAATTAATTCTTTACCTCTTTGAAGGATGCTCCGGTCTCTCTATCAACTTCTCAAAAAGCTGTCTTTACTCCACCTTTTTCGGTTATCAACCGAATTCCTCCTCCGCAAGAATTCTTAATTGCAATAGAGATTGTCTCCCCATCACTTACCTAGGGGTACCCTCTCCGTAAACGCCCTAGAAGAGCTGACTGGGCGATGTTGATTGAATCTGTTCGTACTCGACTCACTCCATGGAAAGCAATTTACCTCTCTTTGGGGGGTCGCTTAACTCTTATCAACTCTGTGTTATCTTCCATCCCGCTTATTGGATGTCGGGTCTTTCAAACTTCCTCACCGGTCATACATGATATTGACAAAATCAGGAGAGACTTTCTTTGGAAAGGTCCGGACCTGGGATCTAAGGGGATAAGATTAATTGCTTGGAACGTAATTTGTCGACCCGTAAGCATGGGTGGTCAGGGCATCCTTAATCTTCGTGAATTCAATAAAGCCTTACTTTTGCAAATGGTGGTGGAAATTCATTATCGCACTGTAATCATGCTTTCGGTCCATGATCATTAAAGCCAATTATCTATATAGTGACTCCCCCAACCTTTCTTTTTCTCACAACCCCCGAAATAAATCGTTCTTTTTGGGGGAATTAATACCATACTTCATTCATTCCGCTCCTGCCTAACCAAATCAATTGGCAATGGTGAAAAAACTCTATTCTGGTTTGATAGATGGTTAGAGGGCGTGTCACCTAGAAACTATTATGAATCTCTTTTCTCGGACTCGTCCTTACCCTTGGATTACCTTAAAACAATTTATTCTTATTGTCAACTCCCAGGGTAATCTCTTTAGATCAGCCACTACAAATGATCTTACCATACTTCTAAATTCTTTATCGGATTGTTCCAATGATTATGATGATTCTTACTCCTGGTCATTAGAAAAGAATGGAACTTTCACGATCAAATCTTTTTTTACAATTTTTCTAATTGATGGAGGACTTCGCAATCAACTTTATTCCAATTTCGGAAAAACTAAGTCTCCTAGCAAAAATCACCTTATTCCATTGGCTTGCACGGGATAACAAAAATTCTAACTCTTGAGAACCTATTCAAAAAAAGGTGCAACCCTTCCGCTAGTCGACACATGTACCCTTTGCCATAATAACACTCGAATCGGGTGGACCACCTTTTCTTAAAAAGCGTATCTCACTCCGAGCTGAATTTGGTCATTCTTCAAATGTTTATTCGATATCGAAATTCTACCCTCCTCGATGATATAACATTTGGACCAATTGATTCCCTCTATTAATTCTCCCTCGAAATATCTCGGGACCTCGTTCTCGAGCCATTTTCTCGAACATCCGGTCTGAACGCTAATAACCGTATTTTTTTAACCAAAAATGTTCACAAACTTCTGTTATAATTTATAATACGGCTAATATGATTCTTTCTGGGATTACTGCAGATTCTGACTCCCACACTTTGAAGGACTCGGAGGGTTCTCATAAGATCAAGCGTTCCCTTAAACTTCCTCGGCTCCGGATCCTCCTGCCTCGCATGGTCGGGCGCCCGATCGATCTAGGGAGTAGTCCGCTTCCTCCTCCCTCCTCGAGTGACCTGTGTCTCCATATGGTTGACTTTGCCGGTTTCAGATTGCTCCTCTTTTATCTTTCTTTTTGCTTTCCTTGTTCTCTGCTATTCTCATCTCCGGTGAGGATAGCAGCACTCGCTCTACTCCAGGTGTTTGTTGTACTTTCATTTGTACTTTGTTGCTTCCAGTTTACTTCTTTTTAATAAATTTGTGGTTTATCCACTTTATTCAAAAAAAAAAAAACAATAAAAAAGACACTCCAACCATTCTCATGCTTATCAAAGGGAAAATAAATAACACCCCAAAATTCCTAAAAAAAAACCCTAATTTTTGCTCAATCACAAGAAATTCCAATCTGCTTAGGGAGATAAAATTAGCAAAACTCAATAAACACATCACCAAAAAGAAAAAATAAATAAAATCAAAGAGCAATTAGAAAGAGAGAGAGAGAGATTATTCAAAGAGAGAGAGAGAGAGAGAGAGAGAGATGAGAAGAGGGATCCAATGGATGAATGGAACGCATAGCCGTGAACAAGAAAGGAGTTAAAATATAATTCTTTTTTTTAAATTAAAGTGATTTTGAATTATTTTTTTTCTTGCAAATTATTGTTTTCTCAATAACTCATCTAAACATATAGAAAACATGAATAAACTTGCTAATTATTTAACTGAGAAAATGGTTCTTCATATGGAAAATTCTTTTCATTAGAGAAATCATTAAAGAGTCACTCACTCTGTATTTTTATTCTAATCATCTAGTCTTTGTAAAATTTAAATTTTTAATTTTTAATTTTTTTTAATCCAGTTATGTATTCTACATATTTAACAGAATATTGAAAGCATTCCTGGCACATGAGTCATGAGAACTCAGGATATAGCTAGAAATTCTAAGCAGAAAGGATGAACTATAAATTTAAAAAAAAATCAATTAATAAAATTTTTATAAATTAATAATTTAAAATAATACAGTAAACGTAATATTTTAAAATATTAAATATAAATATCCCTAATGATATATCTTTATTTAAATTTAAAATTTTACTAATTTATAGATAAAATGTATTTGATTTTTTTCATTTAAACTTTTATTTAAATTAATAGTATTTTTTAATAGATAAACTCCTTATTTTTTTCATTTATTACTAAATCATCAAATTTTTTTTAATATTCCTCACATCCCAAATCAATCTAAATTAATCAATCACAAATATTTCAACAAAATTCTTCAATTTTTAAAAATTACAAACTCAACATTTTATTAAAAAAATCTTAAAAATAAAAAAAAAATAAAATCACTCAAATCACAAAAAACAAAGAAAAAGAAAAGAAAATAGCTTTCACCTTGGAAAAATAAGGGTTTCCATCGGGGAGAGATAAGAAAAATCATCGAGATTATTCTTGATTTTGTATTTTATCATGATCAAGGATTCATTTAAAGTTATAACTTATAAGTATATATATATATATATATATATCTTTATATTTAAAATCCTACGAATCTTGCTCCTCGAGACTTGTCCCCCATGTTTCTTTTTCCATTGGGCCAAACATCAAATTGATTAATGCTTAATCGTGCTCATTGGCTTTCTACACCAAAAGTTAAGTGGATCAGGATCCGAATTTGTTAGCACAAGGTGTGTTTTGTGATACCGTGGCGGCATGAATGGATTACTCCCTCGTTTCTTTTTATCTCTTATGAATAACCGAATCTCACATTGTTATTTCACAAAATTTAATAAAAAATTAGTTATCTTTCCAAAATTACCCTTAATTTATATTTTCACATTTCTTTCTCATATTAAATTTTAAAAAAAAAATTGAATAGTATTAGAATAATTTTGAAAAAAAATAATAATAAATGCTTCTTGATGTTTAAAAATGATAGATAAAAAGGAGCATGGGTTTATGATAGATAAAAAGAAACATAGATAGCATTACGGATGGGGGAAAAGGGCCCAGGGTGAGGAGGAGGCATGAGGGGGTGGGGGTCAATGGACCTGTGCCTCCTCCCTTGAGTGAGCTTGTATAGGGACAATTTTATAATTATAATTTAATTTAAATTTTAAAACATTGTAAAAATTAAAGATTCTTTGGACAATACTGTAGCATTATTGTTTATATAGTATTTCAGAACCCCTCTGGGAGGTGGTATATCTCCCCACTCTAGGTTGCATGATATGGGGGTCTTTCAAGTCATCTTGTCATTAAACTACAATAACTGATGTACTTCCATACATGTTTGTTCCTTGATAGTACTTTTTGCTTTAGTAAAAAAAAATATTTTTAAAAAATTTGATAAATTAGAACAACTTTTTGAAAAATTGAACTAGTCGAAGGGTTGTCCTGTTATTTTCTTCTTATTTGAATTAATTTGTATTGTTGCTCATGTTGGTAAGAATAACTTGCAGATAATCCATTGCTTTCTCTTATTTAATATTTAATTGAGTTTTCAATTTATTAAAAAGTTCTTGTATTGCACCTATTTTTTATTTAATTGATTTTAAAAATAATATTTCACTCTTTTTTTTGTTATCCATGTGACTTTTCAGTTTTTTCATAATTCATTGGAATATGAACAAAAGGACTATATTCCATTCGGATAACTATGAATGGTCTGCATTGATGTCTTTGCACTAATTTAGTATTAATTGGCTTTTTTTAGTTATACGAAAAAATTTACAATTTTAGAATTCCATTTGGATGTTTAAATTTTTAATTTTTTTTAAAATTAGATAATTTTTTTTAAAAAACAAGGGAAAATAGAAATAGATCTCTTTATGACATAATCGGGAAACTAAAACACTATAATATATTCATGCCAATTTTAATGGTCAACATGCCACTTATTTAATGATTCAAAAAAATATAAATAAAATTGCTAATGGCCAAAACTTTTAATTCGCATTAACATATGTCTTAAAGGATGTACCTTTATTATTATTATTATTATTATTATTAGTGGAAATTGCCAAAAAAACCTTTTAAGTTTGTAAAATTGCTAAAACACACGTTAGTTTTGCAATCCCCAAAAACCCCTCCTTTTAAAGTCTATGTTTTTCAAACCCCCAAACCACATGTAACGGATGTGAGCGGAGTGAGTTTCAAATTTTTTGACTGAAAATGCCCTTGCATGAGGGGAGTCGTGGGCTGCGACCATCTCGGTGATTTGAGAGGAAGTGGGGGTTTTCAGTAGAGTAACTCTAGAGGCAATTTATTGGAGCCGTTTAATTGCTTTTTCTACGACTCACGTCTTGACTTTTCCATTTCAAAGTTTGTCTCGAAGTTGTCTCTACGCGAAGCCTCCAGCAATTGGCATTTCATCGACTTTTCCCCTTTCCACGGTATCTCGAAGGAGAAGTCCCCAGCAGACTAGTTGGCATTTCATCGGTTGCAATCTAAGGTATTGAGTATGGTTTTATGTTAAGCTGCTACATTACAAAGAAAGATTTTTCGGTTTTGTTTTGTGCTCCCTGTTTTGTTGGAAGATATTGAAAGTCTGCGAGGGATTTCTCGGTGGGGTTTTGTTAGTCTGCGAGGGAGATTTCTCGGCTAGGGTTTTGTTTTTGTTTTGCATTTTTAGTATGTATACACTATCGAAAATAGTTTTTTTCGATTGTTATGATTTAGTGTAATATTTATAATGTACATTTCCCGTTTCGTTTGATATGGTTGCGATTTTACAAATGAGGTTGACGTTTAAGAAATGAGATATTCTGAGTTTAACATTTGTTGTCTCTGTTCAAGTATTCTCGTCTCTGTTTAACAAAATGGGTCTCTGTTTAACATTTTATATCTCTGTTTAATAAGCGAGAGTTCTACGTTTAAAAACCTTATATTTCCGCTAAACTTTTGTCAATCTGCATGTTGAATGTGTTGTTATTATCGCGGAGCTTGTGATTATGGCGGTCGAAACCTAGTTAATGGGCGTTGCTATTTGAGCACGATTGTCAGGAGACCTTAGGCGAATTGAAAGTTAACATGACCCCTCGACATCGGGAGATTATTCGAAGGACACCGTTTGCGGCTTATCGAGCTGGAAGCCATATACCAAGAGAGGGCCCTTCTTGATTCTCTTTTTTGCAAAGATGCGATGGTCGCACCAATAAATTCGGGATCGGGAAAAGCTTCTTTGAGTTTCGAGACCTCGAGATGTGGCCCTCGTTCTTGAGTCTGCGTTGCGATGGCGGCAGGTGGTCTTCGAAGAAGAAAACCGGTCGGCGTTAGAAGGGCGGTATCTATCAAAAGACCTACGAGAGCACGGAGACTCCATCAAGAGCACTCTGGTGCAACTTGTTCGACGAGAGGGAGAAGAAGATAATTTTGTCAAACTCCGATGGTGTACCTCATGGGGGACGATCCTCTTCCCAAATACATCATGCTCGGTTCGAAGCGGATCGTTGATTACGTCGATGATCTACCGACCATGAGGGCGTCGTAGGCGCGGGCGCGCGCACAAGTGGCTTATGGAGGATATTCCTGGCGGCTGGCCCGAGTGCGAGATAGATGCTGTAGGAAGAAGACCAACCACGAGTGCGTTAAGGGTTGCTTTCGGTCGCGCTTAACGTGCTGGTTTCTGGTGACCGAAAGCAGGGAAGAAAGTCCGTTTCAGCAAGATCCCGAGGATCTTGTGCTACGGTGAAAGTACTTTACGGAAGCGGCGGCGGTGAAAGCGAGCTTGTCATCGCTCGATGGAAAAGAGGTAATAAATCATGGACAATGTTTAACATAAGTATTTAATGTTTAAACATTTTATTTAGCGTTAACTTTAGTATTTACCGTTTAACTCTTATTACATACTTGGTTTTAAATATTTTTGTTCTCCGTTTAATTATATTCTATAACGTTTAAATATATAGTTTTTTATAGTTTAAAATGAATGATCTCATCTGAAATTGTTTGGTTTACATATATTAGTTTCACGAGATGGTTCCGGCGAATGCTTTGAAGAAGAAATATTTGTTGGCCTGACCCAGGCGGATGGATGCCATTGCTCGGAACCACTTGCTCGAGGCGGGATGAGAGGCGGCCTCATCGCATGCGTGGCCGGGCCTGCGTTCTCCTACTTCCGGCCCAGCCGCGCACAGCGTTCCTCGGCCGGAGAAGCCCTCCCCTACCCGGCGATTGCAGACAACCCCCTACCACGACAGCAGTCCCCGACCATGGCAGACCCTCCGGCTGGTAAGCGTCACCCTGGGTGACATTTGGGCGAAGATGTCACCCGCAACTCTTATGCGGGCGTACGAGATATTGATGACCGAGTTTCCTCGGCTTGTCGCTCGTGTGGGCACTGGAAGGAGCGTTACGACAGTAGCGCCATCCCTCGAAAAGACTGAAGCACCCGGAGACGAGCAGGCGTCGAATTTGACGACGACGACATCATCGGGAAGGTCGTTTCCAAAGGCGGCCACATTCGAAGAGACTTGCGAAAAGAGGAGAACAATCTGCCTCTGTCTCCACCGAGGGGTGACGATGAAACAATACGTAACACCATCGGTGATCGTCATTCTTGAGTCGTCGCCGTTGATGACATGGCCATGACGGTGGAGGACATCGTAGATGATGTGGCGTTGCAGCGGTTGAGAAGGTCGTTGACTCTCTTCTCGATGAAATCGATCGAGCCGGTGGAGCCAGGGTCTGCCGAGATGCGGCGTCAAAGATGGACACAGATCCACGAAGGTCGAGAACAAGTTAAAGGGGTGTGTCTCCCAATGATCTTTGTTGTCATGGCCCGCGGTTGAGAAGATCGTCGAATCCGTTCTGCGTGGCCGTGGCCCGGCGATCTGCATGACCCAAGCGGGACACAATCCTACCACAACAAGAACCGTGTAAGGAAAGTACTGCGGTTGATCTTTGTCGGCCGTCGTCCCGCGTCGAAGCCGGACACGATCCCACAACAAGAACAACAATGTAAGGATGTGTGCGCGAGTTGATCTTTCATGTCGCCATCGTCCCGCGCATCGAAGGAAGATCGTCGATGAAGACCCCGACCGAGCAGCGAGAGAGATGATCGAGGCCCGATCAAAAAGTGGACGGGAGCGGCTCGGGAAGCTTTTATTCGAAGAAGAAGAAATGGGTTGGCCTGAGTCGTCTTAACAAATACTGACAGGAGTTGATGAGGATCTTCCTCAGCTGCTCTATGGACGGAGTAAGTGTAGCGTTTTTTATGATATTGTTTAAAGGGTTTCTTATAGTGTTTAACTATTACCTAATAGTGTTTAATACCATTATGTTATCATTTAAGTTTTTAGCCTTCTCAGTTTAATTATATATAATATCATGTAACAATTGATAATATCATTTAAATATTTACAATATGGTCTTCTAATATACATTATCGTTTAACCTCGGCCTTGTCGTGTGGAAGAATGACTATCGACCTCACAGTGACGGGTTATACACCGCTTGAGGGGAAAAGAGATGGTCAGTCGATGATGTGATGGACGCTTTCTTATGTATAATGCAAAAAGTCGATCGACAAGAGCCATATCCTTACAAGAAGCGCCTCCATCATCGGACCGTCTTGTTGTTTATGTCAAAGCGGGGACGGCGCACATGACACAATTATGGCTATGATCGGGGATCTTTGTCATGCGCACTGCATGAAGTTCAAAATTGTCGTCCTCCCGATAATCATGAATGGCCACTTCCATGTCGTCAGTCACGGACGATGATAAACAAGAATACGAGGCATTATTCTTCATGTCCGAGATGACGATAAGGACAGCGTTGGACATGGTAAGTTCTTTAATTATGTCCGATTAATATCATTTGGTATTTAAATCGGTATTCTAATCTCGACTTGCATATCTGCGGTCAGGAATCTATTCGACCTTTGTGTCGATATGGAGTTAAGCCGGTCGGCGGCAACGAAAGTACCCGGCTCGTGCACGACACGAAACCCCACGCCAAAAACAAGGAAGCGTCGATTGCTGCTGGCCTACGTCATGCGGTTTATCGAGCAATTCTTGTGGGGTGAGAGATTCACGACTCATGCAGACGAGGGCGTTCCTTACCTCAGTTACGGTATGTTACCCGCATACTTAAGGAGGGAGGCGCGTACGTCCATGACAAAGGGAGTCGTCGCTAGCGGGTTAAATTGCATTTTTGAATAACATGTCTTGTATATCGATTGTCGATTTTGTTTTTCAAATGTAAATGCGGACAAATTCAATTCATTGTTTTCGTGTTCGAAGAACATGACTTGTATATCTTAATGTAAATTTTGTTTGTTTTGAATTGTAAAAGCGGGTTAAATTCCATTCGGTTTTTATTTCATTGTTTAATTTACGTTGTAATTGTGTACATTTCACTTTCATTGTTTAAATATAGTATATATCGTTTAAACATCGGGTTTTAAATATTTCAAATTACGGTGTACCCGTTTAAAATAACACTTTCTACTGTTTAAATAATGCACTCATTGTTTAACTAAATATGGAAAAGTTGCCCATCAATACACAATTCAATTCATTGTTTTTTTGTTTTTCGAAGAACATGACTTGTATATCTCAATGTAAATTTTTGTTTGTTTTTCAATTGTAAGGCAGGGTTAAATTTCATTCAGTTTCATTTTCATTGTTTAATTTCACGTTGTAGTTGTGTACATTTCCGTTTCATTGTTTAAATATACCATATATCGTTTTAAACATCGGGTTGAAATATTTCAAATTACGAGTGTATCCGTTTAAAAATAACAATGTCTCCGTGTAAAATACATTCAATTCGTTGTAAATACACAATGTTTCCACAATCATCGTCGGTTTATTAACAATGCCCTAGTCGGTGACAGTTTTCATTCAGCAAGATAAAGTCGATTGTGACCGGATCCTTGGCGTGGCACTGCGATGTAACTCGCGGACATCAAGCGCTCTGCGACTCGATCCTCTTTCGTCTAGGCCGCCCGAGCTGCCTTCTAGTCACGACGGTCGCATAAGCGAAAGCTCACGATTTCCGTCGAGGCATCGTCATCGTCGGGTATGGGGAATATAGCTTCCTTGTATGCCGGTTTGTAATTGTCGGCGGTGAAGTACCCGCTAATAAATCGATGTCGTTGGTGTGCATGCTGCATTATTAGCTGCGCAAGCATGTTTGCAAGGGATACCATAAACTTGCCACCTTCGACATGAACAAGATTCGATGGCGGAGATCCACGGAGATTCTTTGCGTTGGTCGATCGGCCGTAGCGATCAGTCGACCGACGACCAACACGAAGATTTCGTTTGTCCTCAACAATGATCTCTAACTCGAATGTATGTCAGGGCGTAAGTAGGTCTCCCATTTGGTCGCTTGCTCACGCGGTTACATAACATGCGCATCAACTTGAACGCAGCAAATAAGGTTAAACAAAGGCGGTGATGGTTAAATAATTCGTCAACATGTTTAAACATTATTGTAATTAAATAAACGAAATGATTAATATTTAAAGTCAGATACTAAATGTTAAGTGTAAATCAACATTCGAGGCGATGCGCGTGATGGCGAAGAGGAAGACTCTCATGATTCGCTCACAAGGCCCTTGGACTGTCCGAGCCAGGTAATTATCTCGTGATAATCTCACCCTCGTATAAAGGCGTCGGACCAACTTAGATATGAACAAAGTCGATTGGCATCGGTCTCGTTGTCGACTATACAGAAGCGGCGTGGAAAAACCATTGTTACCATCTTTCCTGTGGCACGCGATGGTGTACCCCGATATTTTCAAGGAGGTGGGTACCATGCAGAAAGCAATGACGACTGCAAGCCCTCTTGAATCCCACAATACACACGCTGAAAGAAAAGAATACCGTTTAAAAGCGATCAGCGTCTCTCTCACGATCGCCTAGCTGCTAGGGATTTGTCTCGACCACCTTATCCATACCAAAGCAAGCGATCATAGGTGGAGATGTCGACTGCAGTCGAGGACACACCGGGCGTGCTCTTTTCCCCAACCAAGACCTGCTTGTATGGTATGTGGACACCATGTTCCCGTAACATGTCCTTCACGAATGTCGATGGCCTTGTCAGGGACGGTCGCTTGAGCTTCACGAATCACTGCGTCGCTAACCCATTTTTGGGCAGCTTTCGGATGTGGCACTTGAACCTATACCACCACCGCAAGTGTGTAGCGGGTTGATTGTCTTGATTACGAAAGTATTTTTGTTATACTCTTTTTGATGCGTGAAGGCGCCGGCAACGACCATCGGACGGTGCATTCCCGATCACTCCGATGTTTTTCGTTCTTTATGAATTTGAAGTCAAAAATTCCTTTTTGATTGCATGATTTGAAAGTACATCCACGAAATGTTCGACACCGTCAAAAGCGTTGACCAATATCCAGCGACAACCGAGAATGATCGGCGAGGAAAGGAAGCATCCAGCCGTCGAGAGTCGCCCATGGGGATGAATGGGAGCACTCGCGAGAATCGAATTCCTGCCACACTTGATCGAATGAAAAGATCAATATGTTAAGCGGAGAATATAATGTTTAGCGATAATGACAATAGTTAAGCGTTAAATTAAATACTTAAACAATTAACTAATAACGTAAAGGACTAGTCTGATATGTTAACCAGTGACGGACATATTTAAACAATAATGACGCCCCGAACAGCTGGAATAATTAAAAAGAAAAGGAACTTCTGACGAGTAAACCTCGTTTTTCATTAGGATCGTGCAATGGCACATTTACGTCTCGACGACAAGATCAACTACTGACACATTTGAAGATGGAGTGGGCGTGACACATCCAGTGGAAGTCAACATCGTTTTCTATTAGGGCGAGCAGTTTTATATCCATACGGTGTGATGAACTTAACCACGACAGAGAAACTTGAGGACCCCATTCGGCTCACATATCTCATTAACACTGATTCCCGAAAAGTGCGGAGCCGTGAACATTAGCACTCTTCCTCGTTGGATCTATGATACCACAAAAACTCTCCATAATATATCGATTGAAAACTACGTCATTACAAACCAAATGAAATGAAGAACAAAAGCGAAGATGGCGAAGAAGAAGTAGAAGATGTAAAGAACAAGCGATCGAGAAAGGCAAACAAAAAGTGCAGTTGTATGCATAGAGGTTAGAGCCCTGAGGCGTGATGTGATTGGGCGGTATTTTTCCCTCCATCCCAAAGGGCAAAAGGAAATATATGTCATTGTCGCGAGGAAGACATATTGTCATCGTTCGAGATGAAAGTTCTCGACTCAACATGAGTCTCGTGTAAAGCGTCGAGCTTTTTATGTTTAAGCAGGATACATATAGTGATTTAAAATAACGGTTAGCTTGTTTAACTAAAAGTCTATATCATGTAAATAATATGTTATTGTTTAAATTGAATGCTTTCAGTCGACATCAGCGTTGCTAGATGGAGTCTATCTGAGTCCTTTGTTTAAACATATTTCGTATTTTTCTTAAACACCGTTGTCATTGTTTAAAGAGTAACGAGTATTGTTTAACTTTTTCTATTGTTTACAATGAGCGTTTTTGTTTCCCATTGTTTTACTAGGTCTCGTTTAGAATTTCGGAAGTTCACGAGTCCAAATCGATTGTTTCGTTTTATTTATAAAGATTTACAACATTTGCAACATTTACAAAGATTTACAACATTTCCCAACATTTACTGACATTTTACAGCGTCCGCTCGGACTTTGGACACTCACGACTCGACCCTCGTATACAGCGAAACAAGTGTACATGCATTCGAATGCTCCACCGGCGGTTGCGTAACAAGCGCATCAACGAACACGCAAAGCGTGCAACATTAAAAAAGGTTAAACAACACACGTTCATGAAAAGCGACTATTAATCAATGTGTCGTGGTAGGACTTAAGCGGCGATCACGATAGTTAAACGCGAGGCGTACTGATTGTACAGCGGCGTCATTTTCTTAAGCGTTAACGAGAAGTCTCAAGTGGTAAATGTCGACCCGTCTTAAAGGATGTTTGCATGATCTCCCTCCTCTACAGAGAATCCTCGCCGATCACGTTGATCACGTGACAAACTTTCTTTTCTTACCCCAAGTCGAAAATGCTCTCTGATTGCTTTCCGTGCGTCCCATTTGGAGAATCCCTGCGCATTCGAGGGCAGTGTGAGAGGACTTCGACAGGCGGGGAGATGGTTTAACTGGTCGGTGATTACGGCTGAGTGATTCTCGAGATAAGGGAAGAAGGCTCAGCGATCGTCCTTTCGAGATAGAAGTGGTTGTCCGTGGGAAGAGGAGGAAGAGGAGGAGGATGATGAGGGCGGCGAGTGGTTGTCCATGGGGAGGGTTCTTCACAGTTGTTATGGTGTAGAAGTCCACAAGCGGTGACTCTTCGTGTCCGAGAAAAAGTTAAACGCATACGATGGCCGACATTGGTGATGAGAGCGAGCGTGTGTTCGGAAATTTATGTTCCGTGCGTCACTAGAATTAATGCCGTCGTTAATTCTTACATGCGAGATACCTGTTTCTTACCACGCCACGTGCCACATGCCCAACAATTCGGATCAAGCGAAAAAGATCACCGTTTCTGCAGAGACTTTGAGAATTTACGTTTATGAATAGTTATACATGTAAAAGATAATGTTAAGCGGAGATGGGAAGTATTAAGCGGATATGACAATTATTAAACATATTAGTGAAAAATATTTAAGCGGATAATAGCAAATAGTTAAACATTATTTAAAATATACAAATAGATAACCATAAAGCGAGGAAGAACTTTACAACAGAGAATGAACTCGAAAATCGTGATTCTTTCGTTCTTCTCGTCAGTAATACTGAACTTCTACCGTAAGCGAGGAAAGGCGACAATGGCACATGCTGCTGCCTCGAGCAATAAAATCGACGTGCGACTCGTTTTGAAGATGAAGTGCACTTGACCAATCGATGGAAATCAATTTCATTTTTACATTCGAAACCGTTTATATATTTCGGGTATGATAATGAGGAGAAACAACAAGATGTAATCGACTCCTTGGCGTTGTCTATGCGAAACCAAGCGAGAAAGCCGCTTGAGTTGAAACATGATGTGATTTTGGCGGCTTTCCTTTCCCACCCGTTTTCGAGGGCCAAAAATGGGATTTCTAACGATTGACCCATTTGAAGTGAGCGGTGGGGGTAAAAGGGAAGTTAAACACTAACGGAAGAGGCATCCGTGGTGTGTAAAAGTAGGAGGGGTTTTGGGATGTTTTTGAAAATTACGATGGGTGAGCAGAGTAATTTTCCTTATTAATATTATTATTATTAC
>NC_052480.1:7421494-7491985 GCF_009730915.1 Dioscorea cayenensis subsp. rotundata | reverse complement strand
GGTTTTTCATACTTAGAATATTTTTGACCTTTTTTCTCTCGGCCAAGATCACCCCGGTAGCACTAAGCCACTACCAACAAACCTCCCCCGCCCTCAAAATCTGACACCCTCATCGGCTTAATTACACTTAAGCAATATGAGATTAGCCTCTCGAACTACCATAGAGTTGTATCTTTTTCCCAACTCGCTTCAGACTCAAGCAACCCTTTCCATTTCACAAGGAAGAATGTTCTCCGGTTCTTTTTACTCATGCCTTCAATTCAACAATCAAGTATCCATTCACCCACCCGTTCAAACTCTTTGCGCACCGTCGGAGGTGTCCGCTCAAATTTGTTTCTCGCCAGATCAGGGGAATCATCACGGCAAGGCTTAAGGTAGCTCACATGGAAAGTGGGATGTAACTTCAATTTTTCCGAGAGGTTCAGGCAATACACTATGTTGTCAACTTTCTGAATAATATCAAAAAGGCCATCATAGCGAGAAATAAAACCTTTTATGCACATCCTTGTGATGAAGCTTCTTCCAAATTTGAGTAATGAGTTTTAGCCATACTCAATTGCCTACGCTGAAATCTAAAGGTCGCCCCCCTTAATCAGCATACTTCTTCATTCTTCGAGTCTCCTTCACCAAGCTATCTTTGGCTTTTTCCAACATCTCTTGCCAGTCAAGACCCTAGTCGATAGGCTGCAGGATACTTTCCACCTCCCCCTGTTGCTTCGCAATCTCGTGCGGAGCGATGGGTTGATAGCCATAAACCAACTCGTATAGGCTATGTTCAGTCGATGAGGACTTATGAAGAATGTAACAAAATTGAGCCGCATCCAACAAGTCTATCCAGTTCTTTTGTGATGCTGAAACAAAATGCTAAAGGTACTCCTTCAGCATGCCATTAATTCTCACCCTCTGCTTGTCCGTGGGATAATTGGCAGTAGAGAACTTCAAGTCCGATCCTAGCAAGCCAAACAACGTTGTCCAGAACCGGCATCTGAATTAAGCATCTCGATCACTTATGATGTCAGCCGAGACACCAAAGAGCTTCACCATGTGCCTTAGAAACAACTCCACTGTTTTCTTAGTGGTGCAGGTTGTCGACGCAGGGATGAAGACTGCATACTTGGTGAACCTATCGATTTCACATGCACCGATGCCATATCCTGCACCTTTGATAAACCAGAAATGAAATCCATCGAAACAGACGCCCATGATCTCTCTAGGATGGGTACAGGCTGTAATAGACCTGCTTCCTTTACTCTTTCAGGTTTGTCCATTTAGCATACATAACATGACTTGACATAAGTTTCAATGTCGTCATCCATGTTTGGCCAATAATACTGTCGGGACAACAACACCTTCATTCTTTCTTGGCCTGGATGTCCTGCCCAACATGTATCATATGTCTCCTTGAGCAAACACCGATGTAAGTTTCCCCCGTTAGGAATATACAATTTGGCACCCTTAGCATGAAGTAAGCCATCTTCAAGCCAATATTAATGGACAACGCCCTCTTTTACATCACGAACAAGCTTTTGGTATAGAGTGTCTGTTTTCGCCATTTGTTCAATCTTATCCGCCAAATTTGATTCCACCTACGATAAGGCAACAAGATACTCAGTGATTACCTCTTTCTAGCTAAGAGCACCCACCACTTGATTGTGCTTTCCCAGCTTATGTTTCCACTCAAAATCATATTCTTGAAGAAATTTCTACCATCTAGCTTGCCTTGATGACAACCTCTTTTGGGTTGAAAGTATGTGTTTGCCACGTTGTCCGTCTTCACAATGAACTTGGTTCCAAGCAAGTAGACCCGCCACACTTGAAGTCAATGAACAATGACAATCATTTCCTTCTCATGAGTAGAATACTTTTGCTCAGCTTCCTTCAGTTTTCAACTCTCCAAGGCAACAGAGTACCCTTCCTGAACCAACACCCCGCCTACTGCCCTATTTGATGCATCTGTATATACTTCAAATGGAGCTTCAAAATTAGGCAGCTTCAAGACAAGTTCAGTAGCAATAGTTGTCTTAAGTTTATCGAATGATGCCTTTGCCTCCTCACTCCAAAGCCAAGGATGATCTTTCTTCAATAGATTAGTAAGATGAATCACCCTCTTTCGAATAGTCCTTGATGAACTTGTGATAATAATTCAATAAGCCAAGGAAAGACCGCAACTCGAGAACTTTGGTAGGGGCCGGGCAATCTAGAATTGTCTTCACCTTCTTCTGATCTATTCCACCTCGGCCTTGGAAACTTGATGTCCCTAGAAAAGAATGGTCTTCTATGCAAACTCAGACTTCTCTAGTTTTGCATAGAGTTTATGTTCCTTAATCGGGTCAAAAAAACCCAACCTAAGGTGATGAAGATGATCTTCCAAACATTCACTATAGATCACGACATCATCAAGATACACAACCATAAACTCATCGATGTAATCATGAAATAGCATCATTCCTAAGATTTCAAAAGGTAGTAGGAGCATTCATGAGCCCAAAAGGCATCACAAGAATCTCAAAGGAGCCATAACGAGTTACACAAGCAGTTTTAGATTCATCACCTTCCGCTATGCGAACTTGCTAATATCTTGATCACAAGGCTAGTTTGGTGAGGTAACTTGCCTTGGACAGTTGACCGAACAAGTCTTGGATGTGGGAAACTGGGTACTTGTCCTTCACTATCACCTTATTCAAAGGCCAATAATCGATACACAGTTGCATCGAGCCATCCTGCTTTCTTTGAAAGAGAACAGGAGCACTATAGGGAGCCTTGAAGGGCTGAACATAACCAACATCCAGTAATTTAGTGAGTTAAGTCTTCAATTCCTTTAGCTCTAAAGGCGACATCTGATAAGGGGCCTTGGTGGGCGACTTTACTCCAAGGACTAACACAATCTAATGATCTATTACCCATCAAAGTGTAAACGGCCTTGGCAATTCAAAAGGCATCACATCCTTGAATTCATCCAGCACACCAGCGACCTTGTCCAAAATTTCCACCACTTTATCTGGTTTGAGTTCCAACAAAGCAGCCAAGTAAGTGGGCTCACCTTTTCAATCCCTGCTCCACTTACATGGCTGAAAAGAGTGATTCCTTCTCCTTCTTTTCCTTTCAGAAACCAGTAACAAAGAATGGCCACGCCTCCTCCATAAGAAGCATCTTGCCCAAGTGTGACATTATAGCGGCCTTCAAGGTTGTGAGGAAGTCGATGCTAAGAATGAGATTAAAATCATCAAGGGGCACGGTCAATAGGTCAATCTTCCCTTCCCAGCCGCCTAACCCAATGGTAGCACCATATACCACACCACCCACCGGTTGTGCCTTAGAGTTAATCGCCTTCACGAGACTGGTGTGTTTGCCAATATTGAGTTTCAGCCACGCTGTAGCCACCTTGATAACAAAGTTATGAGTGGCACATGTTTCCACCATAACATCGAATTTCCCTTTCATTTACCACCGCATGCACATAGAGAAGAGGCATAGGAGCACTTCCTTTTCACTATTCATAACGCTCCTATGAGGTGCACTAAGTTGAGTAAGTTTGGAGGATCCCCGTCACATTCCTCCTCCGTGTCCATAGCAACTACCTTTGGACATTCTCGAACCACATGAGGACCAAAACAGATGTAGCACTCCATGAAATTGGAGCTACCTCGGAAGGGACAAACTCCGCTCGAGTCTCCTTCACAACACGTTCCTTTTCCCTTAAAGGATCGCGACAAAATTGCTTTTGCATCTCGGACCTCCATAGTTGGAATTCATTATCCTTCACTTTTGGTCTAAATTTGGACATGTGAAACCTTGACATCTGAGTCTCCTTCCTTGAGCATTCGACTGAGCTTGTCACCACGATTGGCATCCCTCTTTACATTACTAATGGTGAGGTAAAACCAAGGTATCTCCCTTAAGAAGAGCACTGATCAGATGTTCCCATCGTCTAACGACATCCTCCATACATTCGAGTCTATCCTCAAGGTCGCCCAACCTACCTCTCATGCCTCTCGCCATCATTAAACCCCGGAGTTCTGATAGTAGTTGTCACAGCCTTAACAATGGAAGGTTACCACAGTGAGAATGTCTTAGTTTTTTTTTCTTCTGAAAGTACTGTAATGGCGCAACACACCCCTTGCACGCTACCAACAAAAGCCTCACCTCACCATAGAAGTCAACAAGCCACAAATGGAAGTAAATAAGAATGCACACCAAGATAGGCAACCCAACTTAGCTTACACTTTTTATTGATCTCCCCACTCGATCAACTCTCCATCATTCGATGCTTTCTGTGCTAGTTAATGCTTACAAAATTTCTGGATCCCAAAGCCTATTTATCTAACCCACCACGAGACTAAAACCGCCCACTACATGTGATATGGCGGTTACAAAACTCCCCATTACTTGGTCATGAGATGAGGAACCACCCACTACATGATCATGGATAAGAAACCACCCACTATATGGTCATGGATGAGGAACTGCCTATTATATGAACATGGACAAGGAACCGCCCACTACATGGTCATGGATGAGGAACCGCTCACTACATGATCAAAGGATGAGGAACTGTCCACTATATGATTATGGATAAGGAGTCGCCCATTTCTTCCATCCTTAGGAGAATATGCGTCTTGGTGGAACTGCTTACTCCAACCGTTCCTGCCAAAGCTCGCTAAAAAGAACATAGCCACGCTCTAGCAACTGCCCATGGCATCCATTCTCACCCTTTGTCAAAGCCACTTGCCCACTTGGCCAACTTGCCTATGATAAGTTTTCTCAGTGTTCTCGGTCACGCCGTAAGTCTCTCGTCGATTGCGGTAACTTTTTTTTGCGTTATTGGTCGCACCTACTCATCCCACCCAACTAAGGTAAGTTTTCCAGCTCATCTGCTTGTCATAGCAGATTTTCCTGCATACCTCTCAGTCACAGCAAATTTTCCTGTGCATCTGCCTACCGAGAGGTTTCCATACTTAGAATATTTTTGGTATTTTTTCTCTCTGCCAAGATCACCCCAGTAGCATCGAGCTGCTACCGGACTGCTCGTTAGACCATTACAGTAATCCACAAAAGCCAAGTTTTACACAAGAATCTACGCTAATCAAGCACGCCAAGTTATGCAAACACATGAATAAACACAAGAATCTATCAGGACTCCGTTGACATTAAAATCAAGTAGTCAAAGTACAAAAAGCAACATAGTTCAACATCCCTGGCCGCCGTGGAATGGTTAGCCCCTCATGATTTCATACAACTGAGAAGAAGGATTGTATATACTAAGGTAAGAAAATATGATTATCCCTTTTACAAATTCCTCTTAGTTGTGCTTCAAAAACTTCATAGATGAGCTAACTCCACTCCTCTTGTGCCTCCAACTCAACCTTGATCCCCTTAGACTGTGTGGTGAAGTGATAAGTGCTTAAGTGAATATGTTTTTTATGTGTTTTACATGCATTGAGCATCATTTTCATCATGTTTTATGTCTTATAAATTGTATTTGGTGTTCTTTTGTGCAAATAGGGTTGTGAAGGCATTAAGAGAAAAAAAGGAAGCAAAGATAGGTTATGAAGGCACCTTTTGTGAGTTTTGTGTAACATAAGGATCATGACACAAAAGGAGCTCATACACATGGGGATATGTGCCAATTTCGAGGAGAATTCAAGCAAGATTGTGAGTTGGAAGGGCACAAAGCCAGTCACACTCCCATGTCCCGATTTGTGTGAAGAATTCAAAAACTTTCCCAATGATGATTAGATGACAAAAAGCCTCATAACCTACGACTCGGAAGAGTATTTGTTCATGTGGTCTCAAGAGAAGAGTGTTAGAGCCTTATTTATGAAGAGCACTGTATCACAACACTGTTCAAGCGACGGGTGAAATTTCCACCAGGCCATGTGGGCAGTTCTGCAGCCCACATGGGTGCGTGGAGGCTCACACGGTCGCATGGAAGCACCTAACAGGCACAGGTTTTGAGTATAAATAGCCGATTTGCCCCTATTCTTTGGGGACTTAGAATTGCCATTTTAATTTCTAAAATTTCTATCATGTCTTTTCGCATGCCTCCTATCACTATATAGCGTAATTCTAGATTTGTTTTTAAATTCTACAAGTGTGAAGTACTAATGATAAAGTGCACAAGTACATGAGAATCCGACGCAAGTAAAAAAAAAAATATTTAAAGCATGATATTGTCAGCATAAAATTTACAAAGTCAAAGTTAAACCTTGAAGATTGTAGATTGCTTAACTAAAAATCAATATATATAAATAATAGCCGAAGCCTGAAGAAGAATGGGTTTAGCCCGTCATCATATTTTGCAGCCTCAATCACCATCCAATTTATTCTAAATTTTATATAGATTGAAAAATAATAAATTTTTAATTTTTATATCAAAAATTAACCAAAGCCGCAGAGGTCAAAAGACACACATAAGTAGAATATATTAATTAAAAATAAATTAAAAAAATAGTTTCATACCCACCCATTTTTATCTTGCTATCTATTTTGAAATTTGTTTTCCTAAATCAACCACTTCATTTGATTGAAAAATTATAAAATACAAATTAAAAAATAAAATAAAATAAAAAGAGTAGTCCTTCCCTTGATCTAGGGATAACAATGGGGCTTGACAGGCGTGGGCGAGTGGGTGCAGGGCGTGGGGCACGCCTTTATCATTCCCGCCCCGCCCCGTCCCTTTTTCTTATTTATAAATTACCCACCCCACCTTGTTTGACCCCACTCATAGTTACAAATAAGTAATTAAAATTTCTAAAAATATTTTTAAAATAGATTTTTTTTTATAAAATATATAGTTATAAAAATAAGCTCATAACAAATTTTTTGAAATTTTTAAAAAAAATTTATTTACTCCTGCACTATATAATATTTATAATAAGTTAAATTAATAGCGGGGCGGAGCGGGCCATGGAAAAACCAAACCCTCTGCCCCACCCAAAACTGGGGTGAATCAGGTCGGGTAGGGTGAAAAAAAAAGGGGGGGTTGAATCGAATAAAAAAAATGAGTCGGTTCAGATTTTGCTATCCCTACCTTTAAGACGGCAAGGCAAATTAGTAAGAAAGCAAATTTAAAATTAATCATAAATGCTATAAAAATGAAGATTTTTTCTATTTCTTTTTCTTTTTCCTTCATTTTTAAATGAAACTTAAATAATAATTAAAGTAAACCACGGCCTCGTTATAAATATCTTCTCGCCCTAGCCCTAAACGAGATTCGCCCCTTTTTCCTCCCAATCTGTGAACTGCGGAACTCGTCCCGATCCCCTTTTGTCTTGGTTTATGAGGTCAGTGAATCCATCTTTGTTCTAATTTTTGTTAAAAAATTGATCTTTTTTTGAAATTGATTGGATATTTCATCATTTCTTGGTTCTGATCTGTTTTCTATGTTCAATTTGCTACTTTTCGGTGTTTCTTTGTGGATTATGATGAGAATTCCGTGAGATCCACTGTTTTGGTTTCTTAAGGATTGATATGGAGTGTGATTTCTGCCGATCTGTTGTTTTTGGAGATGATCTCTTGGTTTTCTTGTGGAAAGTTCGGATCTTGGTTGATGTGCTAGGTTGCGATCCGCTTTTTTACTTACCGAGGATGTTCGTTTTTAATTCCGAAATGGGAGTTTCTTGATTTATTGGGATTTGAGGTTTTTGATCTGTTTCAAATACGAGTCATAAGCTTGACTGCAATTTGTGGACTTTTTTAATATAGCTTGAATGTTTTGGATATCTCCGTATTTGATTTTTCTTGGTTTTCTTTTGTGCATTTGAATATTATCTTGTTAGTTTTACTGACAAATTTGTTTCTTGACTGCAGCTCGAAGGAGAAACCGACTCTTGGGTATGTCTATGCTGTTGTTCACTTTAATCTATTATGATTTGTGTGGGTTCTTTATGGAAAAGTTATTTTGAATAGATGTTGTGATAGGAATAGAGTTGGGTATGATTACATCTGGTTTGGTGTGGTTAGCCTGGAAGCTTCAGATAGAAGAAATATTTGAAGTTCTTGTGATATTCAAGAGAAAAGTAGGAAACCTTTTAAGAAGGAAAAAGATTTAAAGATGTCCAGGAGTAAGATATATATATATATATATATATATATATATATATATATATATATATATATATATATATATGAATCTTTCATTTATGCTGATTTGACATTAGCAATGAAATTGGCACCTAGTCTCTAGATGTTTTCTTTAGATTCATATGCGTTATGAAGATTGCTTGGAAATATCACCCAACTTATTGTTTGTATTGTTCTTCTCTTAATGCAGTGGCACGCGGATTAAGACCCGCAAACGGAACATAGCAGCACCTTTGGACCCTGCAACTTTTGCAGATGCAGTAGTCCAAATCTACCTGGATAATGTTGGTGATTTGGTAAGCATGAAAGTGTACACCTTTAATAATCATTTTCCAGTTGAAATTAAATTTGCAAGTAGCAGCATCCTCGAATAGCTATATCTCCGGGATTTTGTTTTTATTTGAACTCAATGTTTTTTAAATAGGTTATCATTATAGGATTTGAATGCTTTTGTTAGACTATCATGAACTCTATATATGACACGGGCCCCCAAGCTTTATAGTCTTCGGATAACTTTTTCCATATAATGCCGATGCTTATTGCCTTGTTTTTGTTTTATGAGATTCTAGGGCAAATTTTACTGAAATCCTTGTAACTCACTGTGTTGTTAGGGGAGCTTTTGAAAAATCTCTTTATCACCCAAAATATCATTGAAGTCTTCCAAATGTTATTGTAAAAGACTGAATCTACTGAAGACAACTTTAGTGGAAAATAGCAATTACCTTTTTTATAGTCAAGTGAAGATGTCTATTAATTCATTCCACCTCTCTGCACAATTTTTGCTGCCTCTTATGTGAAGACAAGCAGTGATGGAGTTTCAAGGGGACTACATTGGCATGGCTATTTGATATTGGAGAAGGGAAGATACATTTTTATTTAAGAAAGAACTGAGGTTCTTTATCATTTTGGACAAAAGGATTTTCTTATGGGCCACTCTTATTTTTATAAAGAAAAAGCATGAAAGAGATTATGGGTTCAATGACAACTGACAAGTGTCAAGTGAATTTAGATTTTTTAACTAATTAGCTATAGTACATAAAATTTCTTGAGATTATCATTTCAATGTTAAGGTTAGTCTTTGTTAGATGATCATATATGTAATTTTATTATTTTCATCTGTTCTCTGTTTCTTTTTTTATTTTTGTTATTGTCATTGTTGCTTTTATTGTTATTGTTATTTTTCATTTTATTTTCGTTTTCTAATTGGCTCTACTGCCTTGACAGGAACTTGTTGCCAAAAACATTGAATCTTCAGACCTTAACTTTTCACGCTACGGAGATACCTTTTTTGAGGTATCATGCTTGATAATGAACTTTCAGTTGGTTTGTTGTTGTTACTTTTTTTGTGACTGTCTTCTTTTGGAAGTTTGTTCTAAATATGCAGTCCGTCATCCTATAGAATGGCATGCGAACCCATCATGAGTGGTTCCATTCTGTCACTGGCTATGTGTGCTTCAGTTGCTAGATACTCTTGTTAATTATATGATCCTTCTTTTTGTGCTTTGTTTGTCTTGGATCATTTCTCGTTGTTTGATGTTCTATACTTTGATCATTATTCATGACTCAGCCTATTTAATTTTAAGTTGCCAGCTTTTTGGTTTTATTTTATTTAATTTTATTTCTCTAAAACTAGATTTTCCCTAAAAAAACAAGGACTAGGGAACTAATGCAGTCTTCTGTAGCTTTGAATAATACATGTTTTTTGAAAGTCAATCACTGATAAAGCCTGGAAAAGGTTTTTTTTTTTTTCCTTAAGGCTTATAATTGGGAGATGTGATTATTGTATATGGCGAAATATCTGCCGAGTGATACAGCCGGTGGAAATCAGCACCAATATCTTCCTATGCAGGGGATGTTAAGCAAGAAATGATGATGAAAAGGAAAACATTTACAAGGCCACTGACATAATTGGTAGGGGTGTTAAAGGTAAGTTAGAAATGTTGGTATGTGTTTAGGGAAGGGTGCCAATAAGAGATGGCTAGGAATTGGAAATATGTTTCACAGAAAGATGTGATGGAAAGAAGAATTGGGTAATCTGGCACTGATTGTTTTGATGACTTTCAAGAAAAGTAAAGAAAAGAAAAGAAAATGCATGTTGACACATTAAGCATTTGTTTCTACACCCTGAAGCTAACAAACTGTAGATTCATGTGAAAGGTCTGAGCTGTTATATTTTGCCATTATGATTTTACGTTACTGATAACGAATTGCAGTGAATTTTATGTTGGATCCAGACATTAAATTTTCTTAGCTCTTGCTGCGTTTATGCAAAATTTAGTTACTTTCTTTTTCTTTTAACAAATCATTACCTTGGAACTTGCTAATTACTTTGCTTGAAATGTATCTGTTGTTGCAATATTATAATATTTATTCCTGCAGGTTGTTTTCACTGGAGGCCGTACACAACCAGGCACAATAAAACCTGATGAAGGAGAGAGGCATACCTATTCGGTTCTAGATTGTGAACCAAAACGTGAAGCTATTTTGCCTTTTGTTCTCTACATACAAAAGATATTGCGTCGGAGGCCTTTCTTAATAAAGAACTTAGAAAATGTTATGCGAAGATTCCTCCAGTCATTGGAGCTTTTTGAGGAGAATGAGAGGAAGAAGCTTGCTATTTTCACAGCTCTTACATTCTCACAGAAGCTGTCAGGGCTTCCACCTGAGACAGTCTTCCAGCCACTTCTCAAGGATAATCTTGTTGCCAAGGGGATAGTGCTTTCCTTTATCACTGACTTCTTTAAAGAGTATTTGAAAGAAAACAGTGTGGATGATCTTATAGCACTCTTGAAGCGAGGCAAAATGGAAGATAATCTCCTTGACTTCTTGCCAACTGCAAAGCGCTCTGCCGAGGCTTTTTCTGAGCATTTTACGTGAGTTTTCCATTTTGTTATGACTTTGTTGAATAAATTTCCCTTATATTAACTGTCTAAGAAGAAAAGATAAATAGATTTGTGCATTATAATTGGGCACAAATGATGTTGGTTGCTTATGAAACTGAAGTTTTCATTTTTGGTTTGTGTTTCATATAACAGCAAAGAAGGATTGACAGTGCTTGTTGAGTACAATGAGAAGAAAATATTTGAGGTCAAGTTGAAAGAGATGAAATCAGCATTGACAACACAGATTGCTGAGGAAGCTGATATTTCTGAAGTCATAGAGACTGTGAAGCAGCGTGTGAAAGATGCCAAGTTACCTGATATTGAAATTGTTCGCATTCTGTGGGATGTTCTGATGGACGCTGTTCAGTGGTCTGGAAAGAATCAACAACAGAATGCTAATGCTGCTCTTCGGCAGGTGATTGTCAAATGCATGAATTTTGGGTGTCATCTTTATCTTTTTGGTGCATTTTGGAGTTCTTATGTCTTTTGAAAACTTGACATAAGCTCTCGTCTTCCTTTTTAAGCATATGAAGCTAAGTTTAAATGGAGGCTCTTTTCTTGCATGGGAATATAATGATGTAGCATGCTCAATAGACTTAGCATACTTTTTTTTAGGTGGTTTGCTTGTAAATAATATCTTTATTTCGTATATTTGAATTTGTTGAAACTCATGCTTTTTTGGTGAATAGCCATTTTTAAAATCTGCTAATTTTTTTTTGTCCTTAGTTTTGCTGGTTGAGCCTGGTTCACAACTCTAATAATCTATATGAATTTGTTATTCTAGAGTTTGGAGAGGACATTCTTTGCACCCTGGACATTCATAACTACAACCTCACTGTATTGTGATATGCTTTTCCCATACACCCCTTTGTACTTTGGATCCCTGCCCCACCTGCTCATTTGCTCATGTTTTCTCTCCTTATCTTGTAATCTTGATTTTCTGTCACCTCCATTCTCCTGCCATGTATTTATGGGGCAAAATGTGTTCTTAAAACTCCTTATGCAAAGGCTGTTAACAGGGTGGGCTATCATAAACAATCCACTGCCATGTTCTATAGCTGATGTTCAGGATTTTGCGTTAGGCTGGGTTTCCACAACTCTTGAAGCCTCAATTTTTTTTGCGGCCCTAAATTATCGTACATGTATTGCTAGATATAGACTATGCCTATGTTTATAGATGAATATTTTCTTGTAACATCTAGTTGAATCAAATCAAACTTTTCTATGTATGTCTTGATTCAGGTCAGTGATGCGAGGCAGTTAACCCTTTGGACTAGACATGTATAGGTTAGTTTTATCTCAGGCTGGGTCTATAGACAAATTTGTAAGCCCGTATTCTGTCCAGCATGTTCACAGCCACTTCTTCATATAGTATTAGTTTTGACCTTCACATGATTTTAACTGGCTAGCATCTTATTTGCTGTCATGTAACAGGTTTGTAGTCTTATATAATGCCACCTTCTTAATCGTTTGCTGAGTTATCTAAATTTCTTTGCTAATGTATGCATTGGCATATATGATCTTTTTTCCTGATCAATTAATAAGCCAGTTGATGTTTTGTTGAAAAAGCACCAAAGTTTGCAACTTGCAGAAAAGAATATCCAGATCCAGTTATGAACTTTGGTGTTCTTGTGTAGCGTAGAGGTGTTTCCTGCGAAAGTTGTAAACAGCAGGATTTAGGTTATTATTTTCTAAAGAAAAATAAAAGAATTTAGTTTAATGCTTTGTGTCAAAATTCAACTTAGATTTTTCTCAGTTGGAATTTGTGTAAAGTGTTTGCTGCTCTTCGGTGTAAAAGCAACCATCATTTATACTTCCTTTCACTCTGTATTCAGGTTAAAACATGGGCACAACTTTTGAATGCGTTTTGTACAAATGGGAAGCTTGAACTGGAACTTATGTACAAAGTTCAGATACAGTGCTATGAAGATGCGAAACTTATGAAGTTATTTCCTGAAATAGTAAGGTCCTTGTATGAGCAAGATGTACTTGCAGAGGATACAATTCTTCTTTGGTTCCGCAAAGGCGCCAATCCAAAGGGAAGGTATGGCAATTGGTCTTTATGCATTCATTGCGTTCTTTGGAATCTTTTATTCCAGTAGGGTTTCTTCATTTGTTATTTATTTTTTCTTTTACTTGAGATGATTCAATATTTATCCAGACAGGATTCGACTTAAAGTGTCATGCTTAGTGGGGTTTCTATGTTATTTGAACGGTCAATTGGTAAACTTGTCAGGGAACGAGTTTGAGATCCAAGGGGGTTCAATTATATAAAATCATTTCAAATAATATTTGACCTTATATAATTTTTGAGGGCGTGTGAAGAAAACCAGTGCATCTCTCAAAATTTGCCTTAGTGTTTGTTTGACGTGCTTACTATGTGAATTTGCCCATGTGTGGAATTCGTTGTTTCTACAGTGGAAAAGCTGTGGGTTAAGGAAGTTGCTAGGTGTTATTAGGACTATGGATTTTATAGCACTTACATAAAAGAGTGACGCTATATTTACGTACTAGATTTCCCGAATAGCGTGGATGCTAACTTGCTATCCATGTCATTTTTTTTTTTTAATGTAAACTTCAAATTCAAATCCTAAAAATTCCAAAATTATAAAAAATTATAAAACTATATCGAAAATTCTAAAATCATTAACCAAATACTATAGAATCTTATCATCAAAATTCTAAAAACTTAAACCCTAAATACTAAACACTAAAATCCTAAGCCCTAACTCTAAAGCACAAACCCCTTGCAAGGGTTTGTGATTTACAATTTAAGGTTTAGGGAGGGAGTTTTTAATTTACTGTTTACAATTAAAGGTTTTTAGATGATTAAAAATTTTGTTATTATATTTTTTTTAAAAAAATAGAAGAGAAAGAATGACATGGATGCTGATAGGGATGTCAACTTAACATCCACGTCATTCGGGAACCTATTCAGTAAATTAAACTTATTTTGTAAAAATATCATTACCCTACATAAAAGGTAAGCTTATTTTGGAATAATATTATTCTAAGAATAAATGTGACTTATAATTTTCTGTGATTGAACAACTTCATTTTCTTTTTCTTCTGCATGTTAATTATCCTCTGAGTATCTGCCATGATATCATTTGTTTGTTTTTGCCAAGATATCAGTTTTTGGGTATTCTAACTTGATATTCATGTGGTTTTCACATTTTGGATGCCAAAATTTTCATATAGATAGATAGGCACTACTTTTATTTGATTTCAATGTGCTTATAAGCACACAGATATTTGGAATCTTCTGGTAGTTGAATAGCAGTTCAAGCTGAGCTTAATTTTTGAGGTGTAAGTGTAACTGTGTTTCCTCACGAAGGGTTTAATTTTTGACCAAGGCTAATAGGCTATATCTAATCTATTACGCTGAAACTGAATTGTGTTGAACAGTTAGATGACAATCTGAATAACATTTATATCAAAACACCCTATTACGTTGTCTACATAACTTTGTTATTGGATAAGCTTTATGCTGATCATTGGCCTAATTGCCAGGAGTTCTGTTTGGTTCCTGCTTGCTGGTAGTTGATTTATCTTTAAAGTTAGTCTCATTTTATCATCAAGGAACTAGTAATTGAATAGTTAAGCTCTGAAACAAGAGTAGGCTAAAGATGAGTTGAAAGCAAATTCTCTGCCACCATAGCAACTTAGGTTATTTCAAGTCAATGCTTTAATCTTGGAATAGCCAGTAATTGAAGAATATGATTCCCTTGTAGACCTTCCACTGGGAAAAAAATACATTGTCATTGAATCAATTGTTGTTTATCTTCCTTGAAACCTTAATCTTATGTATGATGACAATAAAATGTGATATTTCACTATGTTATATATTCTACCGATTAAGATCTGCTAGTGTTGTCTCATAAGTATCATTTGCGTGGTACTTGGTCATTTCTTATTTTTATCTGTAAAACCCATCTTCATCTAATTAATAAATGGAAATCCGCAGGCAAACATTTGTGAAAGGCTTGGAGCCCTTTGTGAACTGGCTGGAGGAAGCCGAAGAGGAAGATTGAAAGATGACGCAATCAATGCAGTGTCACTGTTGTGTACAACTGAAGCAAACTCAGTTAGTCTGTTGAAAAGTCTGGCTTTAAAGTCTATTTCTTGGCAAAAATTGACATAATAGTATGTTTGTTATCAGTTATCTGAAATCTCATCAGTTTCTTGTACTTGGATATGGCTACCATCTGCCGTTATTTATGATTCCTGCCAAGCAGAAGATGATATTGTTGACAATATTATGTTCTTGACATGATGCAACATAATCTATCATGAATCTTAGAGTGCCATGTGGGTTAAATGAATTTCGTTTCTGCTGTTGAACTGGAAAATAAATTAGTTGTTTGTATCCATTGAAGCATCTAATCTAAGTATATATATGTATGTTAATTGCTTGGTTTGTGTGGCAGGTTCTCATGGTGAGTGAACATCATTCAGTGGGGGGTGTTCATTTGCTTTGAATTAGTGAAGAAGGCACTGAACTGGATTTTCTCACTTTAGAGGTTTATTTGCTTTCATACATTCATTTGCCTAAAAAAGGGGGAAAGTGGTATTTTTTTTTCACTAAAGCATTCTATGGGGGATGTGAGTAGAGACCTGTTCATGGGCCGGGCTGCCTTGGTTTCGGGCCGTGATGAGTTCATAATTATTAAAAATTCAAGCTTGCCCAAGTTTAGTCTGGTTCAATAATACAGGTTTTAACTTTTACTCGAATGTGTCCAAATTTGATGATTTTTAGATTAGATCTATCTAAACCTTCCCAAATGTCTTTTATAAAAAAAATAAATAAGTTAAAAAGATTAACATTAATATTAATGTGTGGACATAATCAAATATTATTCTACAAACACATTAAAATAAAACTTGGTCCATTTTTAAAATGAAAATTTTTTCTTCTCAAGACGCGGTCATTGGATTTTATATATTTGTTCAAATCCTCCCAATTTTAAGGTAAGTTTTTGGGTTTAGACTAATTTTTGAGCAGGTCTTCAGGTTTGGGTGGGTAGTCCGGTCCTTAGATAGGTCTAGATGTGAGTAACATGTAATAGGTTTGGGTGAGTAGTCCGGTCCTTAGATAGGTCTAGATGTGAGTAACATGTAATAGCTTATTTGTCTTGACTTTATGACTCTTGTGCTTTTGTTCACAAAATTAGTATTAAAATTTTTGAAGGTGATATTACTCCTGATTGCTTTAGGAAAGTATTACTTCTTCGGTTCAAACCACTTGAAGAGTAAATGAACGCCCTTTAAATTGAAGTTTATTGTTGAATGCATGGTATACATGATTGAGCCAGACAGGATTGTTCTGTGTGATAACTTTGATTGGGCTCTATAATCATGGGATAGGATGACCTTAGAATCAAATGATTTTCTTTGATAAAAATAAAAGTACTCATGCAAAATAAATTCTTTTGAATTACAAGATTCTACTTAAAAAAAATTAATTATTTTTACAAATATTTAAATATTTTGTTATTATAAGTACAAATGATTATTTATTATCATCTCAGATAAGATAACTATAATATTTTTATTACAAATATCTATTTAAGGTGCGTTATTTCCAAGTAACGTTTTGTTGGATAACATAGTTGAAAATGCAACATATTTTTTTATTTGTAAATTCTTCTATTTAAAAACACAAAAGAGTTAAATCCAAGTGTTAGTTTGATGTACATAAATTGTTTAATTATAGGATTTTGTGTTTGGTTGGACGTATTTGTAATTTTAGATTTAAAAAACATATGTTTTGATTTGATGTATTAAAGAATGAGTTTTTTTATATGAATTTCAAATTTAGACATTAAAAAATTCTGAAATTCTTAAAATTTATAAATTTAAGATTTTAAACCCAAATATTATAAAATCCTATATTTAAAAATCTAAAAACTTAAACCCTACATAATAAATACTAAACCCTTAATTTTAAGCCCTAAACCCTAAATCGTAAATTGCAAGCCTCCGGTAAATCACAAAGAATGATTTACAATTTAAGGTTTAGGGAGAGAGTTTTGGGTTTGATTTAAATTTAGGATTTAGATAATAAAGAGAAATTAAATTTTTTTTTTTTAAAGAGAAAGAATGGCATGGATGTTGACATGGATGACATCCACGTTATTCGAAAAATTTATTCGGAAAATCTACTCGGTAAAAGTATGTTAATCAATTTATAATATATCTTATATATTTATATAATAAAATTTTATATTATATATGTATATATAACCGAGTCACTCTCATTATTTGGCCCAAGGCCGGCCCAAGCCTGATCCAAACCAGATCCAAAATTAATGTTTGACGGCCAGTCCAAGTCCCGACTCAGACAAATCATGGATTGGATATGGATATCATTTTTAGTGATGGGCCGGCTCGCGGGCTAGCCCTTTTGGATTTTTGTTGGCTTGATCCAAAAGGTTAGCCTATGATCTGACCATTGGATTTATTATTAATAAAATTTTTTAAAAAATATTACAAATGGTTGATTGATCGTGATAATCCATTAAATAAGGGAGCTGACTGGCTAAGTAGCTAATGGTCATGGGCAAGCCTCATGAGTTATGTCATGCTAAACAACGGCTCCTAATTCATCTTGCAAGAGAGTTGTATTTTCATTGATCAATCAAGTACATAAAGATTATATTTTATGTTAAATTAAAAAAATTACATATAATTGACAAATGAGCTAGTGCCAAGCTAGTTGGGATGTACTCATATTGTAGTGACACAATATTATTATTCATATTGTAGGTGCCAATATTAATCAATTAATAAAAATTATTCATTTTTATTTTATTTTTAAATCATCACAAGGTTTAATTAAGTAAACTTAAAGAAGAAAATAACAATTAGCCAATCCGAGCCATATCCAACGGGCCGATCCTGGCTCGATTCAATAATTGATCCGAAGAGCTAAGCCCATGAGTTGGACCATGGGCTTCATATTTAAAATTTTGGGCTTGCCCAGCTCGCCCCAAACTATTCATGAAGCTCGTCGGATCTAGGCTTGGGAAGCCTAAATTTTCTAAGTCATGCCTGCCCAACCCGACCCAATGATGAGAGCCATAACCTGATCAATTCGGGTTGGACTACTGACATCTAACCCAAGAGTGTTTCGGCACGCATCCAATGGACATTATTCCTTTTAAGGAAACATTTTTTTTAAACAAAGTATAATTTTATCACATGAATTTTAATTTTAATTTTTTATAAAAATACTTCTATTTCCTCCTCAATTTTTATAATTTTTTAATATTTTTTTTAATATTATAGTGTTGCAGTAGGTTTCTTTTGGGAGCCTCCTTCTATCCTCACCTCAACCTTCATTTTCTCCTATTTGCTTCCTTACTCTGCCTTCCTGACTGCAACCCCTCAACGTCCCCAACATATATAAGAAGAAATGAACAATATCCATTCCCCTCTTCTTTCTTTCGCCCTTTGCAACCCTAACTTCCTCAGAAAGGCAGAAAAATGTCTGCCCTCTTCTGCCACTCCATTTTTTGCAAAACCCATTCCTACTTCAAACCCTATCTCCTCAGATCCATAGCCTTACCCAATCCATCCTCCTAGGTTCAAACCTCTAGGTTGAAGTTCATCCCACAGTAGAAGCAATACATACACCTCATAATGGTGGCTAAGGAACCCCGCCAATTGAGCCTCCGAATGGTTTGATTGGGGTACCATTTGCCCACTATAGGACAAATGGAATCACCACACAATACAATGACGATAAACAACACCAAAGGATTGGGGTACCATTTGCCTTGGAATCTTCATTGGACGTTATTTATTACCATTGTCTTGTATGTGGAACATTTGTCCTTTACTATTTTATTTGTCAAAATGGCCCTAAGACCAAATCAATGCCCAGTCAGGGTGCTGACTGACTGGGCTGCTGACTGGACATTTTAGAAACAAAAAAATATTGGTTTTTTTTTTATTTTGACCCTTTTTTTTATAATACCTAAAGTGACTTATTTATGATTTTTTAAACTTTTTTAAAATTTTTTTTGTTTATCTAAAATTTATTAAATTTTAAAATATTATTTATTATTATTAATATAGCATGCATTATTTCATAAAAAAATGGTACCAAAGCACATGACAATGGCGATAAACAATGCTCAAGGATTGGTGTACCATTTACCTTGGTACCTTCGTTGGCCGTTGTTTATGGCCATTGTTCCCCTACATCAAGCGCCCCCAACACATCGTCATTTTCTCTCCCGAGCATGAGCTCTATAGGTTGAGCTTGCCTTTGAGCAACTCAAAAAGGGTCTCAAGATAGTGATCCAGCCCGATAAACATCCGTCAACTGTTCGAGTTCACTGCATAGCAAAGGATACCTTGCAAGTTTTTCAACAAGCTATAGAGGGGAAAATGTCGGCCAAGATACAAACCTCCCATATAGAGAGGTCTAGATCGAGAGATGTCATGTGGAGGATACGGACTTCAATGCCTTTTCCATTTCAGGCGATAAGATCTTCATTCACTCGGGTTTGCTGAAGATTATGGATGATTTTGGGTTTGGCAACGAGGCCATTACCGGAGTCATTGGCCATTAGGTATATTTTTTTTATTTGTTTTATCAAAATAATTTTTGATCAGATGAACAGATCATGAGATTTAGATTTATTCAATAAATTTATGGTTTTTGCCCTAGTAGCCTTTAAAAAATATATATAATTGTCTAGGCCAATTTATTTGTCAAAATGGCCATAGGATTATCAAATCAATGCCCAGTCAGCGCTGACTGAGCTGCTGACTGGACATTTTAAAAACAAAAATACATTGGATTTGCATTTTAACTCTTTTTTATAATTACTAAAGTGATTTATTTATGATATTTTTAACACTTTTTTTTTAATTTTTATTGTTTCTAAAATTTATTAATCTTTTCAAAACCTTTTTTTTATAAAAAAAATATTTATTTATTATTATCAATATAGCATGCATAAACAATGCTCGAGTATGGGCGTACCATGTGCCCTGGAACCTTCGTGGGTTGTTGTTTATCGCCTTTGTCCTATGCTGTGGAACTTTCATCCTCTATTGTGATTACGGGACTATCCCCTGCATTAAGCGCCCCGCCCCCAACTCATCGTCTTCTCTCCCAAGTATAAGCGCTATAGGGCTGAGCTTGCCTTTTAGGAGCTCAAAGATAGTCTCAAGACAGTGATCTATTTCGATAAACATCCATCAACTGTTCGAGTCCGCCACATAGCAAAGGATATCTTGCAAGTTCTTCAACAAGCTGCAGAGAGAAAGCTGTCAGCCAAGATACAGACCTCCTATCTAGAGGGTCTAGATTGCGAAGTCTTTGTTATGGAGGATATGGACTTCAATGCCTTTTCCACTTCGGGCGTTAATATCTTCATTTACTCAGGTTTGTTGAAGATTGTGGATTATTTTGGGTTTAGTGATGAGGCCATCGCCGATATTAATGGCCATAAGGTAATTTTTGATCGAATGACCAGATCATGAGATTTAGATTTATTCAATTAACTTAAAAAATTGCACAATGGTTCATATCGTGCTAAAGTGTTCAGATTGTATGCTTAGATCATGAGATTTAGATTTATTCAATTAATTTAGAGTTTTTTACCCTACTAGCCTTAAAAAAAATATATAGTTGCCTAATGACCCCGGGGCCAATTTATTTGTCAAAATGACCCTAAGACTATCAAATCAATTTTCAGTCAGTACACATTGTTGACTGGGCTGCTGACTGCAAGACTGGACATTTTAAAAATAAAAAAAAACAATGGATTTTTGCATTTTGACACTTTTTTTATAAGCACTAAAGTGACTTATTTATCATTTTTTAACTTTTTTTTAAATTATAGTTTCTCTAAAATTTGTTAATCTTTTCAATAAATCTTCTTAGGAAAAAATAATTATTTATTATTATTAATATAGCATGCATTATTTTTTTTAAAAATGGTACCATAGCACATGACAATGGCGATAAACAACACCCGAGGATTGGGGTACCATTTGTCATGGAACCTTCGTCGGCCATTGTTTATCACCATTGTCTTGTGTTGTGGAACCTTCGTCCTCTACTATGATTGGGGGGACTGTCCCCTTCATCAAGCGCCCCTGGTCATGGTCTTCTCTCCCGAGTATGAGCACTATAGGGCTGAGCTTGCCTTTAAGTAGCTCAAAGAGGGTCTCATGACAATGATCTATCTTGATAAACATCCGTCGACTGTTCGAGTCCGCAACATACCAAAGGACATCTTGCAAGTTCTTCAACTAGCTGTAGAGGGAAAAATGTCGGCCAAGATACATACCTTGGATCTACATTGGGAGGTCTTTTTTATAGAAAATACAGACTTCAATGCCTTTTCCACTTCAGGCGATAAAGATCTAAATTCACTTGGGTTTGCTGAAGATTGTGGATTATTTTGGGATTGGTGACGAGGCATATAGCACCCATGTGCTTACTGGGCTGCTTATTGGACATTTTTAAAACAAAAAAAATACATTTTATTTTTGTATTTTGACCCTATTTTCACTAAAGTGACTTATTTATGATTTTTAAACCCTTTTTTCTAAAAAAAATATTTTTTCTCTAAAATTTATTAATCTTTTAAAAAAAATTTATATTTTTAAAATATTATTATTTATTATTATTTATTATTATTATTATTATTATTATTAATATAGCATGCATTATTTTGAAAAAAGAATTAAAACTATCAGATCTGATTTTTTTTTTTTTCAAATTTTCATTCCCCATCTTTAACCATAATTTGTTTCATACGCATTTAGTCTTAATTTTTTTCTGAAAATTTGAAGAAAAAAAAATTAAGACTATGTGCATATGAAACAAAATTATGGTTAATGATGGGGAATGAAATTTGAAAAATAATCATATCCAATAGTTTTATTTTTATTTATTTATTTTTTTTTGAAAGAGTGCTTGCTATATTAATAATAAATAATATTTGTTGAAAAAATAAAAAGTTTTTTAAATGATTGATAAATTTTTGAGAAACAATAATTAAAAAAAGTTAAAAAAATCATAAATAAGTCACTTTAGTGATTATAAAAACAAAGAAGGAATCAAAATGCAAAACTCCAGTGTTTTATATTTTTAAAATATCCCGTCAGCAGCCCAGTAGCCCAATGGTTCATATGTTTCTAAAGTGTTTAGAGTGTATGCTCAGATCATGACATTTAGATTTATTCAATTAATTTAATAAATTATATGATGGTTATGCGATTCTAAAGTGTTTAGAATGTATGTTGATTGGATGAACAGATCTTGTGGTTGTATGTGTTTTTTTTAAGGTCAAACATGTTCTTGCTTGCCACCCGACTGAGGCACGAATGTTATATAGGTGTGAAAGTGCCATCTGATTTACACTCATGCCATTTTGGGCTTTTTAGCTATTTTTAGTGATACCTTCGGTTATCATGATGCCCTGCCTATTGCTGGAGAAATGGTTCCTTAGATAGTATGTTACACAATTTACTTGTTACAAGAATACTGTTCTTGCTTATTAAAAATCTGTAATTGATTTCACCTTTTTTTACTTTGTGTAGGCAGGAAAATGAGGCCGATTATATAGGCCTTATGTTGTTGGCGTGCATCGGAAGTTCACCTATTGTGTATCCCATAACGTGGGGAACGATTGCATTAGTGGTGGAGACTGGGAGCTTGTGGGATCAATTAATGTCAACTCATCCGTCAAGTGCAGAAAGGGCGCGGATATTGTCTCAGCCTCATGTGATGGAGATGACCTGTTCAATCATGTTTATGTTTCCGGTTTTGGTAAAGTTTATGTTTTCGGTTTGATGTAGTTAGTTGTACCTAAAACTTGAAGGTATTATTGTGTAGTTTCAGGTAACTTTGAGTTTTGTTTTGTTTTGCTGAAACTTGAGTGTAACCCTTATAAAAACATCATCATCATCACTATTATTATTATCATCATCATCATCATCATCATCAAAGTTTATATATTTTTTTTTACATCAAAATTAATGTTGTAAAAAACATAATATTAATCCATGCTTGCATGGATTTTAATTTGAGAAAAATATAAAGTAAATAATTCAAAGAAATAGCATCATATATTCAAGAACTCATACTAAAACACAATGAACTAAAGATTTGTTCATTAGATAGCTTTGAATGTGAATAAGTGGATTAGGACCAATTAAAGGCGAGAGTGATTAAAATCGAACCATGCTTGGCGTACTATTCTAAACATAACCAAAATCTAATTTGATTGGGGGTATGGATCAAGTTCCCCTTTATTTTTTTTTATTTTTTGAAAGCTAGTTTATCTGCCTTCATTACATTAAATAAAAAAAATTATCTAGATTTTCTTTCTTTGCTTGTATAGTTATATATTCAAACAAAGATGAATAATTGCTAATGACTTATTAATTTTCCCATTAATGTAATGTATTGTTATTTTCTAAATGCAAGAAGTATATAATTATATTAACTCTTATATTCTTTTCTTTTTCATTTTAATGACTTTTTTGTAGGAAAAGTTAACTTTTGACGTAAATAGAATGTATTGAAATTTATAAGTTGTGTGTTATTGAATATATAAAAAAATAAAAAATTATAAATTAAAAAAAAAAACCTTGTTGATCCACTTTGTGCATTCAAAATTTCAAAATAAAAAAACTGCTCAGATGCCAATGATTTACAAGTCATTCTGATAATTTTCAAAATCAACACACTTGTACAAAACAAAGAGAATGTTTTTAAAAATTACAAACTTTATACATAACAAGGAATTGTCTTTGATCACAAAGATAATTTTTACAAACAACATGCAAAATTTTGCTTGCATCCTTGCTATTGCGTACAAAACGAAAATTGGAGAATCTTTACAAAATAAAAACTTGCAAGTTTGTTGACTCTTACAAAATTCATTTCATAGCCTACTCATTAAAAAATATTACAATGTACCAGTAGAAGTAGTGAAAACTCCAACGCATAGTGGGATTCATAGCTTTCTTTTCAACAACTTTGTCTCTCTCTAGGCCTTAACACAGGAATTACTGATCACGATAAGGATATGTTTGATTAACAACAAAAAATTAGAAACGGATTGAATTATGTTTCTAATTAGATTCAAATTAGAAAGAAACTTGTGTTCCGTTTCTAAATTAACCATGGAATAAATTTCCATTCTTAAATTAACAATGGAATATAGGTTAGTTTCTAATCTGTTTCTAATTTAAAAATGGAAGAACTATAAGTTTTTTTTTTCTATTTTTAATTTAGAAACGGAACTGAACTACATTTCGATTCCATTTTTACTTTAGAAAGGAAACATAATTCCATTTCTAAATTTAAAAAAATATAAAAATATATATTATACAAAGAATTTATTAAAAAAATTAATATTTATTCCGTTTATATATTTAAATACTAATTAATAACAATGGTTATTCAAAATATATAAATATATATAATCATTGTATAACATTTCTAAAATTTATTAATTTATTAAATCTAATCCTATTTGAAAAATTTTAATTCTATTTGAAGTATTTTTTTATGTATAATTAATAATTTGAAATAGACTTATAGAGCATTTTTTTTATAAATTCATTTTAACTTTAATATTACTTAAAAATATGCAAAAAAAATTGGTAATTAATCTATATATATCTACAATAATCATGTATAGAACTATATATATTTGATAATATTAGGTAGAATGTGATTTATTAAATTGATGTCAATAATATATTTAGGTAATATTATCCTAAATTAGAATTATTTTTAAATTAATATAAATAAAAAATTTAAATTTTTAAATGTATCTTAGTTTTTAAAATCATTTTAAAAATTTATAAAATAACTTACAATTTGTTGAAAAAATGCATTAAACATATATATAATGATTTTGAATATTTATAGCAATTTATAAATTAGTTGCAAATATTTACTTTCTCTTTATTTAATAATTAAAATTAATATTTAGTTATATATATAACGATATATATATATATATATATATATATATATATATATATATTAGAAACAGACAACTAATCTGTTTCTAAATCAGAAATGGAATAATTGGCCATTTGTTTTTATTTAGAAACGGATTAGTACTCCATTTCTATTTTTTTTGGAAACGGATCAGTTGCTTTATTTTCTAATTAGAAACGGAATTAAGTTTCTAATCAGAATCGGACTACTGATCCGTTTCCAAATTAGAAATGGAACAATTGTCTGTTTTTGATTTAGAAACGGATTTGTTGTCCATTTGTAATTGAAACGGAATATTTGCCCGTTTCCGATTAGAAACAAACTCCAGTCCATTTATACATCATAAAAAGAATTGTTGTCCATTCCTATTCTTTTTATGAAGTGATCATTTTTAAAATTTTATTTGGTTATAGATTTTTTTTATGGATTAAACTGGATAATATAATTTTTTTCTTAAATTTAGAAAATGTATTTTATTTGAAAGATTTATAAAATTTCTCTATCAATAGTTTAAAAAACATATTGATAGATTAGAATTTTATAAATATCTTTAACAATATCACATCCATAAGATTTTTATTTGAAGTTATAATTTTTAATAAAATAATTA
Source organism: Dioscorea cayenensis subsp. rotundata (assembly GCF_009730915.1). NCBI lineage: Eukaryota > Viridiplantae > Streptophyta > Magnoliopsida > Dioscoreales > Dioscoreaceae > Dioscorea > Dioscorea cayenensis. Next base: position 7,466,421 of record NC_052480.1, on the reverse strand, counting down.
AAAATAGGACAACATATTGTTTAATTATATTTTTGTGAGAAATAATGGTGACATATAGTAATTTATACAAATTTTTAATAAGTAATCAATTTCTTTAATGTACAATTATTTTTAAATAATATAATTTATGTATTAAAGTTACGAATTACAATGTTTTTAATTTAATAATTACAATGCTTATAAATAAGGTGTATATATATATTATTTTCTTAAATTTGGGAAATATATTTTATTAGGAATAATTATAAAATTTCTCTATCAATAGTTTAAAAAATATATTGCTAGATTAGGATTTTATAAATATCTTCATTAATATTTTATTTGAAGTTATAATTTTTTTAAAAAATAATTGAAAATAGGACAACATATTGTTTAATTATAATTTGGTGAAAAAAAATGATAATATATACTAATTTATGCAATTTTTTAAATTATTTCTTATAAATATAAATGTTGTAGAGATAATTAAGTAATTTTTTTAATCTACAATTATTTGTAAATATTATACTTTATCAACTAAAAGTAGCAAATTACAATGTTTGTAATTTAATAATGACAATGTTTATATCAAATGTACATTATATATATATATATATATATATCAGCTTTTTTGTTCCTTTACATCCTAGATAAAAAGCTTAGGGCTTTTTACCCTAAAAGACATTCAAGCCTCCTTTGAAACCATTTCTCCGATCTCCTATCTGTGACCCCTCCACCAAAACAATTTCTTTAACGAAATCCTTCGATCCCTCTCTCTAGCCGCCAGAAACCACACCGAATGAAGGCTTCAAAGCCGAGTCCCGTCAAGGAGAAACAGAGTAGTCAAGTGCCGACAAGTTAGATAAGCTAGCTATTCTGGCAGCCCTCCCAAACTCCATTGTCACCTCTCGAACTCTCTGTCCTTCTTTGGTACGTCCTCCACTCCCCCGCCATTCATTTCTTTGTCTAAACTAATCTGGTTTCTTGAAAATTGATCCTTTTATGATCCTCTTATTAGTTTTAAAATTTCTTAGCTACTATGACAGAAGGTTAGATGGTAGGTGTTTGACTCTTGATTCTGTTTGTTTTGCTTAAGATCGTTCATTGAAATCGTCAGAGTTGTCTCTTGTAATCTTTGGCCCTAAAAATTTGAACTTCAGTCCCAGTCTGTTGAGCAGGGTAAGGATTTGGACACATAAGAAGAGGCTTGTTGTTCAACCTGCATTCAGGTATATAATTCAAACTTGTAGAATTTGATTAGATGGTCTTGTAGATAGTCTATTGTTTGATTTTTTATTTGTATTTCTCGTTTGTGTATTAATATTTAATATGTCATTATAATCTTTTTATTTTTATTTATGTTTGGAAAGTAGGTACATGTAAAACCAGGCTTGAGTCACATGTATGATAGGATCTAATGAGGTCCATGTTCATGTTCAGCCTAGAAAGAACTAAAACTGAAAGGGTTGTTGTCCTTTTATTTCCATTATTGGATATCAAAAATCAGAGTTTTGTCCTTCCACTTATTCACTTACCAATCATCATGCATCCTGGTTCTAATACTCTGAATTATTTTAGTTTTGACCATAATAAATCATTAAAAACCTTTCTCTTTCAATCTCTCAGAATTAATACAACTCAGTAGTGAAGAAGCATAATGCAAGTACAATTTTTCTTCACCGGCTCACCTACTCAATGATAGTAGCACATACGCAATTAATCAGTAACTCTAATTGTAACTTTAGTTGCAACTCCGGTTGTATGATGAGGATCGTTTTTATAACTATAGTTGCAAGGCATCTTGTTTTAGTCTTTCATGTGCATGGAGAATTTTATTGATACCTTAAACAAATTATTGATATATTAATAGCGGATCATTTATTTGATGTATTTATCTTGTACTATATGTTCGATATTTTGGTGTGCTTACTTAAGTTGGATATCAAGTTGATAATGAACTTTTGTATATCCATTCTTAATTTTATTGATGCCTTAAACAAATCATTGATATATTAATAGAAATCAATTAAAACCCTAATTAATTTAATTGATTTCTGCAAATTAGGCTGCGAGTGGTAACAACAATGTGGACAAGGAAGAAGAGACCTTCGATAAGTCCAAGTCTGAGATCAATGATGACAAGGATGATGAGAGTGGCGAGGTAATTTATTTTTTCAATTTTATTATATTTTCATAAGAATTTGCAATTCAACAACTTCCTAATGCAAATTTTATTAAAATTTGTGGTTTTTCAAATTGTTCTTAATGCAAATTCATGACAAGCAAGCCTCGAATGGGTTGTTTCAGTACTTGAAAATCCCTGCTTTCTTGTTGCATGATGATCTATCTCTTAAAGGGAATATGTTTTGGAAAGAGGTGGGAAGATGTTTTTATAGGGCCTATATTGCTCCATTTGTACTTAAAAATCTAATCTTCTAACTAATTCTACTTGGGGGGTTTGACTTTCATTGTTGTTGGTGTGTATATGTTTGTGTTTACTTCCTATGGCTCTCTTGTGTAGTTTCACTTATGTTGTATGCTGTTGCCTACTTGCCTGTTCTGCATGGTTGGTTTCTCAGGCCTTTCATCCCTAGCTTTGTTTATATTATGTTATTACTTGTCCTCTGTTATGCATGCGTTGGCTAGTTGCATTTTTATTTTCTAACCTTTTTCATTCATACATCATAAGCATTGCTTAGGATATTTTATTAAAAAAATTATCTTCTTTTGGTGCTTCTAATTGTGCAGTTCACCTTTTCTTTTTATGTTTGTATCATCATATCATGTGTTGTCTATCGTACCTTTGACATGGTGTGTGTGTTTTTAATTGGAAATAAGGAAATGACTAACTTAAAATTTTTCATCATACAATGTTCTCATCTGAATAGCCATAAGCTTGTAGCCATGCCCTTCTATCACATGATTATGTCCTACTTCCATTTTCCAATTCAATAGTTGTTTTAAAGAGAGGCCTTTAAAGATGCTTAAATGATATCAAAAGTTAATTATGCAACCCTTTTGGAGTGTAGCCCTTACTTATGGTAAAAGGTTATTGTGTCAGAGATAGCACCTTATGCCTTTGTCAATCCAGAACTGGTAAACAATTTGGTCCGGTCCACATCAAGCATGCATAAAAACACTTTTCATTTCAAAAGACTATGAGGATGACATAACGTGATCTGAATGTTTATAGTGTAGATGACATAACGTGATTCAGTTACTAAAAATAATGCCAACATTAGATGAATTATCAATATCCAATATAAATCCTGTATATAAAGAGATCAAGAACAAAATGGCTTGATTCATGAGTAGTTAGTTATAATTGTGATGCAAAGCACCTCCTCCCAGCACACAGGAGGCTCAATTTCCCACACCTCCCATGCAAAGCAATTGGTAAGTTATTCTATCTGAATGAATATGTTTCAATATAACAAAGAGTCTATATAGTACTAAGTAGAACCTAATTCAATAAATTTGTTATATTATTCCAGCGATTGAAGCTTGGTCATGACCCTCTTCCATATGAGCTTTTTAAAGTAACACATACGAAGAACCGTACTTCAGATCTCATTGATACACGAGCTCAGACCATTAAGGTAAGTGCTGATTTCATTTGTTTTTTTCAACCTTAAACTTTATTGGCACTACTTACATTTTTATTCATTACTTTGATATCAATACTTAACAAGGAAAATCCATTGATGCAATATTGTTATTTGAAGCTTATGGAGCAAGCATCCCAAACACAAGAAGGGCACAGTGAGCCTCCTGTTGTGGATGAAGTAACTATCTATTATGAAGCTGTGGGGGGAGAAAAAAACACAGCGTATATGGAGTAGGATCCCAGGGATCTATTTTTTATCCCCAGTCATCTCAGAGCTTGTCTACCGATACAACATTGAAGGCAATAAATACTAAGATTAAAGATCTAAAGTAGATAGTTATTCAGTTGCAAGATAACAACAAAGAACTTCAACAGAGTTCACGTGAGATGAAGGAGGAAAGAGACCAATATCGGGAGGAGATGATGCACCAGATAAAAGACATGATGACGCATTTCGAGACCGAGATGCTTCATCGCACGCAATTTACCAATCTGGACTCACAGCCATTGACTGATAATGATCATCATCACCATTTAGATGACATCTAGTATCATATATTACTATTTTTCTTATAGTCTTTTGTATTGAACAAATGTGTGTTTTTATAGTATGTTGTGCTGAAGCTTATATTTTGTGTTGAAACTAGTATTTTGTGCTAAAATAATTACATGTAATATATTTGGGTGTTATTATATATATTGTGATAGGTATTTTTAGGGATAACAGAAAATTAAATTTTTTATTATTTTTTTATTTTTAGAAATTTAGAAACGGATTAAAATCTGATTAATTCCGTTTCAAAATATTATTATTATTTTTTTAATTTAGAAACGGATTAATATATTTTTTGAATTTCTTTTATTTTTAAAATTTTAAATTTAGAAACAGGGTTGGAAATAAATAGTTTGTTTCAAAATTTAATCTATTTTATAGGCTTTTAAATTAGAAACGGATTAGAAACAGATTTATTTATATTTCTAATAAAAAACAGATTAAAAACAAAACGTTCTATTTTTAATCCGTTTCTAATATTTGAAATAGATATGATTTTGTTTCTAATCCGTTTTAAAAATAGATTAGAAACTGATGCGAATTTAAAACGGATTAGAAATGGAATTTATTCTGTTTCTGTTTTCAAATTTAGCAGCGAAACTAATTCCGTTGCAGATCCATTTCTAATTTTAGAAACAGACACTTCTTGTGTTGCTAATCAAATTAGCAACCAATACTTTAGGAACCAAAAAATTCCGTTTCTAATCCATTTCTAAATTAAATTAGCAATGGATTAGAAACGGAAAAAGTTGTTTCTAAACTATGATTTTGTTGTAGTAGATATTGCAAAAGGGTTCTTTGTTGGCTTTTCTTCATTGAAGGCTAATTCACCTGACTAACATCTTCTTTCTCTTTTGTAGAGTTCCTACATGGAAATCCAACATTGCATTCCTTTTTACCTCATCTATACATGTCAGATTTGTTAATTACCTAGAATGTGCAAAAAAAAATAATTTAGTTTAGTTCTTGCCTTACTTCGCTTCTGCTACAACAGATTAAACTAACCTCTGAAATCTATGACATTGGTGGTTGTGTGGATGATTCTGTTAGAATATGGTCTTGTACTATAGGTACCTCAATTTGAATGTTTTTATTCAAGAGATCAACCTTACACAAATGGATACCTATCAAACCAGGAAAAGAAAACATACATGTGTGAAATTTTCCTTAAGAACTTGAGGATCAATGTTAGCCATGGGATCATTGCTTTCACTTGAGAGCTCTATTATTTTTCCTCTGAAATGCACAATCCACGCGTCCACAACCAAAACAAAATATAAATGCTTATACAGGGAAAACATAAATTCTCATATTGAAACAAAAAGTAACACTTATATATTAACCTCTTCACTAAAATGTATAACACTCAAAAAAAAAAAAATGAATGAATGAATGCTCATACAAGAATGAATCAAAACTTGATGCATAACTGAGAGCCATATTAGTTTTCTTCTAAATGGTATAATCCACATGACCACAAAAAAAAAAAAAACATAAATGCCCATACATAAAAAACATAAATTGCCATACATGGAAAATATAAATGTTCATACGGAAACAAAAACTAGCACTTATACAATAACAAAAACTAGCATTCAAATAGAAACAAATCACTTTGATAAGCACAATTTTTCAGCTCTACAGATATATTCCTGTCAATTGTTTATATGATTGATTTAATTTACTAGCTGCCAAAATTATCTTCTTCAATAGCAAATATTTGCTTCTCTTACGTTTAAATAACTTTGATGCATATAGTCATGTAAAAATTTGACACTTTGAGATAAACCAACATCAAATTAAATGACATGTTGAAAAGAAACCGTGAATTATAGAACCTTAATTTTGACAACCCTAAATAGAACAACATTTGAAAAAAAAAAGAAAATCTTACAAAACACTACCTGCAACTATAAATGCATTAAGCCCAGTTCATTCAACCCAATCTTCACTTTAAACTTAAGCTACTCTTATTTTAGCATACAACCCAACTCACAACCCCTAGTTACCTTGAGTTAAAAGAAGCACTTACGGTATTCGGGCTTTTTCCAGCTAAGTTGGCCTTATTTCCCAATCGCCTGTCATGACGTGGCTTACTCTCGCTCTCACTCTCACTCTCATAATTAACCAGTGGATAAGTGGTTTATGCCCTATTTTTTGTTCCTGATCGCTCTCTTCCTTTTCACTACCAAGCAATCGAGCTTTCTCTTTCTTGCACAGAAGAAGAACAAGAGGAAAAAGGGGGATGCAATATAGGTTGACATGGCGTTAATGTGATGACATGGCTATTTAGGTTGGCAATCCAAGTTAGCATATGACGTGGATAAATGCCCTCCACTTAGCTAAACTGGCATCCATGTCAGATAATTCTTGCCAAAATCTCTCAGGTGAGCTCCCGTTGAAATCAAATCGAAGTTGGAAGACCAAAAAGATACAAATTGGAGTTTGGTATCCAAAATGAAATATGGGCATAGCTCGGTGACCTCTCAAGATTTTTACCTGAGCTTTATTCAAATGAAGTTCTTGGCTTCATTGATTGAGTCTTTGTATTCAAGTGTGAGGAACTCATCTTTCTTATTGAATTTGGAGGAAAAGTGTAGGCCATTCAATGATTATAAGGCCATTAAATCATGTTTTTGTTCCTCTTTAAAATCAAGTTGTAGAAAGGTTGTATTTTCATACCAATCTAAGATTTTGTGCCAGATTACTGTAGATAAAGCGTGAGTTACTATAACACTAGAGAATATTCTTCAATCCCTTGGAGTTGTTCATGTTGAGTTTTCATTTTACTTCATTATTCATTGGAATTTTATCAAAGCCAATTCCAATCCTCCATGCATGCCATGTTGGCTTTATTTGCAAGACTTTTGCATTTATTTTTGAATTCATCCTTTAGATTCTTTGTGTATGGTTTATAGGTTGTGAATCCTTGGCCAAGACAAAAGGATTGGTAGAGGACTTGTTGTGTGTGAGACCCAAAGTTCCTAGTACTGTGAGTGAATTTTTGTTGATTTTGAATGGTTCTATTAGGGGTTGAACTATTAAATGGTATATTTTGTTTTACTAAAGTTTTCTTCTTAACCTATATATTACTCTATGTAAGACCCTAAAAATATGTCTGCAAACAAAAGATTATTCCTTTGCTTATTTGAGGTTGTTCAACATTCATATTTTGGTATACCTATGGTTTAGTATGTAAATTTATATATTTTGCATGAAAAGGATGGTTTTAGATATGATGGTTATACATATGGTTTGATGGAAAGGAATGGCTTCCATACTTGATTCATACTTGCTATTTGACCTAATTAAATATTTATTGAATCTACATTAATAAGCTTTGATAATGATGGAAATTATGTTATTTTACATGCATGGCACATATGTATTGTGATTGATATTGATTTGATGGTGGGAGCTAGCTACAGCCAAGACAGAGCAATAAAGGTCCCCATGGTTTGGCCTATAAAAAAGTGGTGTGGATGACCAGCTGACTTTACCTAATTTAGGAGGCTTAGCGAGAGCCTTATTAGGCAATGGGAGAATTCCCCATTGTTTCTGAGATACCGGATCACCATAAGAAAATCTCAGAGGTTAATGCCAAGGAGGGTTATTACTTTTATAAAGTAAATGAAACCCACTTTGGCGGATCCAACCTAGTTGTCGCCACTGCTAGGTTTGGAAACTATTTGAGGCTAGCCCTTATGAGATATAGACTTATTGCCTTATTTGATTGGATCCCATGTCCTTTAAAAACTAGGTTATATATATATATATAAAGCTTGGTTTGAAGTTTGAAGCTATGTTTCAAAATTTAAAATTTGTTTTCTATTGTCTTGCCTAGTTACTTATTTATCCTGTTAGAACTATATGGTATTCACTCACTCAGTAATTAAGTTACTTATCTGTCTATTCTTTCCTCCTAGGTTGAGTCATGTGTGAGGCTGGATGCAATGTTGGGCAGTTGTGTCATCATGTAGACAAATTCTTAGGTATGTTTTGCTTAGAGTTTTTTTTTTATTTTTGCATATTGTACATGCTATCTCCATTGTATAGACTGAATATATTAGTTTGGCAAATCTGATGTTATAAACTCCTTTATTTTTTAGAGTTTTGAATATGCATGTTTATTATATCTTCCGGTTTATTCTGCTATGTACGTGGATGGTTGTTCTTGTTCTTTTATGTAAGCTTTGCAGTAGCTCAATGCTAGGTGTAGTTTGCATCTACATCGGCTATTGTGATGGTTATTACGTGCTCGATTGTGGGTTAGGGAGTGATAATTGGTGCCAAAAGTATTAGCCTTTGGATTCCTAACATCAATTTACTACCTTCCAAGGAAAAAACTAACAATTTTTTATGAATTTATTCATGAGGATAATAAGGAAAAACAACATCAAATTTTGATGGATCTATTTGATTCCCAAATATTTACATGGACTTACTTCCTACTATCAACAAGGCCTACGAATTGATCACTCATGAGAAGTGTCACAAGTCTATCATTCGAGACCATGAGGAGTACATCAAGCTTGTTGCATTGGCGGATTGGTGGTGATCAAACCATAGCCAAGGCATTTAGTTAGAAAACCAAAGAAAAAAGCGGTGTAGAGAAGTGATGCACCAATTACCATAGCCAAGGCCTTTAAGGTCTATCATATGACACCTCACAGTCAAACCACATCAGCTGGGCTAAACTACAGCAAGACCATGACATGTCTTACAAGTAGTGTAGACAACAGAGAATGATGCAAGCTTTCAAGGTCTGTCATATGATCAATATGTTGAAGCACGAGAGTTTTGACAAGCTTTCCAATAAGACTTTCGATAATCTTACTTGGATATTGGATAGCACTGCATCCAATCACATGATGGGATGATTAGATCTTAAGCAAGATATTAAAGAGAAAGGCTCTTTCCCATGTACTTTGCTCAATGGGGCAAAGATAGCTATGACGATGTAGATTCAACTCGTATTATGTGATGAGATCATTTTGTTCTCAAATTTAACAGGCAAATTAATTTCTATTTGCCAATTGGTTGTTGAGTTAAATCTTTGCGTAATATAGGACCTAGCCTCAAGGATGCCGATTGGAGAGGTGAACTTCAAGAGGGGCCTTACAACACCAATTTGTAAAGCTTATTAATTTCTTACTGTCATTGATGATTGTAGTCATATTGTTTAGGTGTATCTGCTTAAAACAAAGAGTGAAGCTGGTAAGTCTCTTGTAAATTTCTGTAAACTTGTTGAAATCCAATTATGGAAGAAAGTTAAATGTATATAGAGCGATAATGTGTTGGAATTTCATTCAGCGCCCATAAAGGAGTTCTCTAGGGATCAAGGTATTTTACATGAGACTAGTTGCATTGAAAACCTTTAGCAAAATGGGCGGATTGAGCATAAGCATAGGAACATCCTTGAGATAGCTAGAGTTTTGCATTTCAAGCTTCTTACTTGTTTGTTTTTGAGGTGAGTGTGAATTGATACTAGTGTATCTAATTAATGACACACACATTGTCAAGTTGAAGGAATGATTACCTCATGAGGTCCTATTTAGAGAAAAGCCACCTATTGATCATATTAGAGCTTTTGGTTGCTTGTGTTATGCATATCATGATCTTATACCAAAGGATTTTGCATCTCAAATTTCAAAGATGAGTGTTTGTGGGATATTTGCATGGTAAGAAGGCATGGATTTCTATGATCTTGTAGAGGTGAGTTTTCTTTTATTTTCGCGGTGTCACTTTTCACGAAGATATTTTTCCTTTGTCGAAAATGATAATTCAAGAAAGGTTAGGATGTTGTACATCCTCTTTAGAGAAATGTCAATTTGGAGTTAGGTGAGAGTAGTGGGTGAAATGAGCCAAGGCACCTAGAGTTAGAAGAGAGCCAAAATCTAGGATTAGAACAAAGGAAACTAAGAATTAATGTAAGTGTTTTGTATAGGGAAGAGGGGTGAGTTAAGGGAGTTGCAAGCCATCCAAGAAAACAATTCATCAACCTGCGAGATTGGACAATTTTAGTGGGTTTAGACTGATATTTGTTTAGTCACTTGAAATCCATTGTTTCTATAGCAACTAGAAGAGCCAATTAGAGTCAAACATATATTTTAGTTGCATAAAGCATTTGAATTTAAAGTTCTCATGCACAATAATTTCACTTGAAGACTAAATTAAATTTAATGAAGTAGATGTACTACTTGGAGAGCTTCTTTTCTTAAAAAAAGAATCAATATTTGTTTGATCCTTCATTTGAGAAATCTAAATTAATTAACATAAAAATTGATTAGATAAATATTATGATTAAAGATTACAAGGAAATATGTTAGAAAATATGTAAGTAAAAAAGAGAACTATCTGATCCACTATAAAAGTTTTCTGAACTTCTATTGTTATTGTCCAAAGAATCTAGGTCATCTTCTTTTTCAGCCAATCGAGGAGCTTTAGTTGGTAGTTCTTCCTCATGCACAATAATTTCACTTGAAGACTCAATTAAATTTAATGGAGTAGATGTACTACTTGGAGAGCTTCTCTTCTTAAAAAAGAATCAATTGTTTGCTCCTTCATTTGAGAAATCTAAATTAATTAACATAAAAATTGATTAAATAAATAATATGATTAAAGATTACAAAGAATACAATAAATGAGCATAAAAAAACACAAATAAACCTTAAGAAGACTCCCTTGTGAATGATGATGATGATGAGGAGGAGGAGGAGGAGGAGGAAGGATCCCCCTCTTGAGACCCTTGATCTATCCTTGGTAATGCTCAAGCCTTCAAGGATCACTGGTGTAACTCCGGCGAAAGATCTTCCGAATGACTCTTCTCCTCAATGTTGCAAGTCCTTTAAGCCCAAGGAACCCATGAAATCACCTTAAAATCACGCAAATGATCCAAGCTTCCTCCTTCTTCTTCGATGGCCAAGCAACTCCCTTTTCTAACCCTACTCTTTTATACCCCCCAAATCCATATTGGTGGAAAGAAGCCTACAAACAGCCTGATTTGGTTCAATTCGAGGTTCAATCCGTGCCATGCGGGTGCCTTGCAGGCCGCAAGGGGGTCGATTGGCACTTGGCTGGAAATTTTTGAATTTTTCTTGCAGTTTCTTTACAGGCCATGAAGATTCTTGCGTTTGCTACAGTATATGTTACAGTACCACACCTCCAAATTTGCTTCTTTCTTCGCCCAAATTGTGTTAAAGAGTTCCCCATGGCTTTTTCATTCTCTACAAAGCAAATACCACAAGATTAAGCACAAAAAGGGCATCAATTCTATAAAATCACATGCTAAGTGTAAAAGAAATTAAATACATTTGGGCACTTATCACTATTCTGGGTAGGTGACATTTTTAGAAGACAATAAGCTTAGGGGTGAGAAAAACTAGGTATTTGATCCGGTTTACAAAAACAGATCGGGTACCCGATTTTTTTGGATCGGCAAAAACTTGACTCAGTATTTGACCCGGTTTAAACTGGATACCAAAAACCAGGTACCTGATTTAAACCAGATCAGATATCGGATATTCGGATCCAATTAACTTTTATTGGCTTATGTAATTTTTTTTATATAATAACATGACATTAAAAAACAAATATAACAAACTTATAATTTACAAAAAGATTAAAATCTTATATTTTTCTCTACACAACAAAAATAATAAAAAAAATCTATCAATACTAAGCAATGTAAAAAAGAAATAAAATATTTTCAAAAGCATCAAACATCTCATCAATAATGAAGCTAGAGATAAAACACAGAGTGACGAGGACTAGGAGAAAGGATTTAAAAGAAATATATATATATACTTTTAAGGGATTGGATTAGAGAATTTGATATTTTTTTATCTTTAGCCCATGTAAAATTTAAATTTATTATATATATATAACTCTTAAATTAATTAGATTAAGGATTTGAATTTTATTTTGTTTACTTTTAGCCCTTATAAAATTTAATCAATGTATACATATAACTCTTAAAGGGATTCGATTATGAATTTAGAATTTTTTACTTTTAGACAATGTAAATTTAAATTTATTAATATATATATATATATATATATATATATATATATATAAGAATATATTGAAAATCAGATCGGATTCGAATACCCAATTTTATTTTTTCCCAGCCCGAATTCAATCTGGTTTTCATCGTAAAAGTTCGGATCAGGTTCCCGATTCGTTTTTTCAGATCGGGTACCCGCAAAATTCGGGTCAAAAAACCAAATACCGGACCAGATTATCGGGTCAAGGTTTTTTGCTCACAACTAAATAACCTAGGAGAATAGCTAGTTGGCTATATTTGTAAATACTCTCTCTTCTATACATTGTATCATAAGAAAATTAAGAGAAAATCCTATTTTTCTCCAATCTATCTTTTGCCTTCCAACAATAGCAGAATGATTGAAGAGAATTAAACTTTGAATTCATGGATTTAATCGAAATCTATCAAGAGGAGAAGTGAATCGCTTAAGCAAAACACCAGGACAAGAAAATTTTCACAAAAAGGCTTTATCATAATGAAATTTATGATATGACCCCACTTTTTCCATTACTTGGGAAATTGTTATACATACCTTTGTTAAATACAATTACAATTTTTTGGTAAACTATTCCACAAAATTTAAACATTATAACTTTTATAAATAAATATAATTCAATAGTGGTAGTTTAATATATGATCTAAAGAAGAAAAAACATGATCTAGTTGAGCCCAAATTCAGTACATTAAGTTTTGGCTTACTCAATGGATTCAAGTATGTTTTCAATTCATGTTTTCCAATCAACTTCCACATGAGGTTCTTTGGTTTTGTTATTTGGTATAGAAATTCTTCATGAATTTCATTATTATATACAAACTTGCTGTATCAAAGCCACCTTATGCTTGAAAGTTTTTTGGAGCAGAGTTTTTTTAATTTCGTTACCATCTCCAGCTGCATGAATTCATTATGTTTACATATTGAATCAATTATCTCTATTGAATTATCCCATTTTTCAAATCTTATCAGTTGTTTTGGGATATTTGGAGGCAGATGGTACTGCTTTAGGAGATCATTTGGTTACCGCTAATAAATAACATCTAAAACTTTAGGCAAGGAATTTTTTTTTTGTTGCTGATAAGTGCTTGTGTGATAAAAATGCGAAGCATTCTTTCCTTATGTTGAGCATTACTTTTCTCGGATTTTTTACACTAATATGTGTGTTTTTATGTCACTATCGTGCAGGTAGGGTTGTGAGGCCGAGTATGAAGGAAAGAAACCAATGTGGATCATAATGCACCGATTTTGGAGGAAATCTTGCTAAGGTTCAAACGCGAAGACATAGGTCGGGTGTGAGATGCTAGAGTGTGTGCCAACCTCCTCGTATTTGAGTTAGCACAACCATTTGGAGGGGCACAAGGGCAGTCACACTCAAGCATTCTGACTTATGCACATAGAACAAGATCTCCACCAACTTGTCCGTCATTAAAGAAGCAAAGCGATCCACGACGTGAACGTGTGCCCGCTTTGCGTCATCTCGATGAAAAGTATGGACTCGGGAAGTATTTTTAGGCCGTGCATCAGAGAAAACATCGTAGCGAAAGTATCAGACAAAGACTGCTCACGACCGGCCGAGAAAAACAGGAATTCAGAGAATCCACACGGGCGTGTGGAAATTATACACGCCCTGTGGAAATTCCACATGAACGTATGTAAAATCCACAGACCCGTGTAGTCGCCCGATTCCAGCCCTATTTAAAGCCGATTCAGCCCTGATTTCAGCATTCTTTTCTCCATCTTTTCCCCAACTTGAGAGAGGGTTTCGGCTAGGGTTTTAAGAGGTATTGGCTAAGGTTTTGGAGAGGTTCTACGGATCCGACATCGTCATTCCTTAGGAAGAAGGTTGGTAGGGGAGCTTCCGTTGAGGCGTATCCTATACTGGACAAGGGAATCCTTGGACGACGAGTAGAGGACTTTCCACAAGACCATCGATACAACTATCGAGGGGGTTTCTCTATGGATTCATTGCTTTTACATTCTATTTCTTTGATTGTACTTAGCTCCATGGAGAGCTAAACCCCTAGTGGGTACTTGGGTATTTGTGAACCCTAGGATGTATTTGTTTCATTGAATCTCTTTATTATGCTTTCAATTAATTGATGTTTGTTGTGAGTTCCAACCTTGAATGCTTGATTGTATGAACATTTCCCCTAGAGTGACACTAGGGTTGAGAGTTCTTGTTGGTAACCTTGTGAGTGAGTGACACACCATGAGCGTTAGACAAAGCTAGGTTGGAGAGGGTTGAGAGGATGAGTCGAGAGGTACAGGAGCGTCCCCTTTCCCCTCCGACATGATAGATTCTACCTCAGTTCCTCGAGTTCTTTGCGGCCATAATAAAGTGAATGGTCTAAGGGATGAACTTCCACTAGGGCTTAGTTGCGCGTGCAACGGAGTGAAGCGTTGAGGTGATCTTAGTATCTAGGACTTAATTGTGGTTAGGGACCTTCCACCTAGACCAAAGGGTTAGGTCTATATTTAGGAAGAGATTTATCACTTGGAATCCCTAGAGCTCATTGAAATTCTATTCTAGTGCGAGGTTGAGAGGTTATCTAATCTCTCCTCCGGGACATGTATAGAGTTAGGCATAGTTGACCTTAGATTTGGGACTATGTATTTAAGGATTTCCACGACTCACCATTGCATTGATTAGGAAGCATAATAAAGGGTTCTTGCACTTGAAACGATTGTCCTAGGCGGAGCATTATCCGAGTACCCCATCTTTATCGATTGTCTTACCTCCTTCTTTACTCGTGCTCTCTTACTTGTTGTTTTTACTTTTGAGAATTGAATCATTTTCACACTTATCACTACTGATCTTTCACAAAGCTAAGAAGCGGATTAAGTGTTTTTATTCCCTACTCCATGTGGATTCGATACACGCTCATCCGGGATTATTACTTCGACAAACCCGTGCACTTGCGGGATATAAGCAAGGGGACCTTGTCAGTTGCTTATTTTATGCACTTTTTATATTAAGTTTTTTGTTTTGTTTATAACAATATTTGGATACTCTTAAGAGTATATCTTGTAGTTCAAAATAACATTTGGAATGACATCCCACCAAAGTGAACTCTCCAGTGCAAACTATTTGGTAGATCACAAGATGTTGGTGACTATAAGCTTTATGCTAGTAAAATTTAGCTCAAAGGAAGATTCTATTGTCAGGATAAAACTGATAGTCATATGTGATGGTAAGCTGTAATTGTTATTAGATGTCAATTATGAGAGTTAATTCTGCACAAAGGAAGGCTAAGTTTGACTAGCGCTTGCTACTAAAACTCACTATAATAAGAATACTATTGTAAGCCATCTCTTTATCTAAAGACTTAAACTTATTGTTACCATGATATTCTTGTGATGGAATGTTGTTATGAGTTTTTTTATCAATTATATGAATATGGCACATGTGTTAATACATTTATTAATTGTTCTATGTGTATAGTTTTCCCACCACCCTTGCTACTTTTTCTGTTATTAGCATTTCACAGCTGCATGGAATAAATTTTCAAGATTAGAACAAAAGGTTTTGATTCAATTGGGTTTCCTTGCTTTGGGCTTAGCACTAAGGGAGCCACACCCTGAGCTATTGGATTCTAGTACTTCTGAGCATCAGAAGGAAGTGGCTTAATGGGATTGCTCGAATACCTTAAATTTAATTATCATGAAAAGTGTAGTCCTTGAGATGTTTCTAGGTGTTATGGCTGAGAAAACAAGTGGCAAAAGATTTCATGAACAATCAGAACAACACTTTGTGAAAACCGAAAAGGCAGAGATGATTATGCTTCTGTATAAACTTCCCTCCATGAGGTATAATGGTTCAAGAAGCATTAGAGAGCACATTCTTAAGATATCTCTTATTTTGTCGAAATTGAGGACAATGAAGCTTGAGCTTCATGAAGATATGCTAGTGTACCTTGTTTTGATATCTCTTCTCCTCAATTTAGTTAGTTTGAGGTGAGTTATAATTGTCATAAGGAAAAATTGACAATAATGAACTCATCTCATACTTAGCTTAAAAGGATGAGAGGGTGAGACAAAAGGTTGAAAGTGCAAATTTGGCTTGTCTTCTAAGGGCATTAAGAAGAGAAAGCCTAAAGTAACTATAGATATTCAAGTAAACAAAAAAGTACAGGTTTAAAGACATGAAGTGCTTTTTGTGTAAAGATCCTTCTCATGTTAAAAAGGATCTCTCTAAATATCATACTTGGCACGTAAAGAAAGGTATACCTCTAATTCTTGTTTATACAAAGGTTAATTTAATTTCAATGCCTAGATATACTTTGGTGGTTGGATTCATGAGCTACCATTCACATAAGTACATCTATGCAAGGTTGTAGAGCTCTCACTAACCAAGTGATGATGAAAGATTCATCTATAAAGGGAATGGTAATGTAGCTATAGTAAAGGTAATTTTTGTTTTTAGATTGTCTTTAAAGAATATTTTGTTTTGAAATTACATGAGGTATATCTTGTACCATCTTTTAGATGTAATCTAATTCTTATTTCTATTTTGAACAAAGAAGGTTATTCTTGCCTCATTCAAAATAGAAAATGTTGTTTTATCATAATTCTAAACTATTATGTATATAGTATTTGTCTTCCATTGACAATCTATATTTTTTAAACATAGCTTCTTCAAACTCTGCCTGTAAATACACGAGGCACTAAATGAAAGCTAAGCAATGAGAATTCTTATTTCTTCTGTCACAAGTGTTTGGGATACATTTTTAAAAATAGAATTAATAGGCTTGTGTCTGTAGAAATTCTCACCATTCAGATATTAAAACTTGTGTTAAGTATATCAAAGGAAAAATGAAAAACAAAAAAAAATAAAGAAGTCAAGAGATCTATGAACATCTTAGAATTAATATGTAGAAATATTTGTAGGCCATTCCCAATGCCTTCATGGAATAATAAGTCATATTTCATTACATTCATGGATGATTACTCTCTCCCTTGTAACATGTACTTGAGAAGTCAAAGGACTTAAATATGTTCAAAATTTACAAAGCAAAAGTTGAAAATCAAATAGGCAAAAGGATTAAATTTGTTATAACTGAATGTGGAGGTGAATACTAGGGAAGAAATGAAAGTTCAGGTGAACAATTTCCTAGGCCATTTGCTAAATTCCTAAAGAAGTGCGGGATCTTACCTTAATATGCTATGCCAGGTTTACCTAGCATGAATAGGGTAGCTGAGATACGTAAAAGAACCATTAAGAATATGGTAAAGAGTATGATTAGTTGAATAACCATATCGAACTCTCTCGGAGATGAGGCTTTAAAAACTACGGTTTACATCCTTAATAGAGTACCAATAAAAACAACAAACAAAACCCCATTTGAGTTATAAATGGGTAAAAAGCCTGTTTTATACATTTAGGAATTTAGGAATTTAGGAATCCTAGTAGCCCAAATGAAAAGAAATTGAATGCAAGAATAGTTAGATGTTATTTTGTTGGTTACGATATGAGATCATGAGGTCATACATTTAATGATCCTAAAGACAATATCTTCTTTGAGATGAAAATGGCCAACTCTTTAAGGATACTGAGGTTGGAAAGAAAGATAAATTAAGACAATTTGTCTTTGAAAAGGTGGGTGTGCTTATTCCTTTAATTTCTCCTTTTCAAGGCACTTTCGAGTTTACTTCCTACCTAGATCATCAAGATTTATTAGATCCAGATTAATTGGTTAAGGTTCCTTCAGAAATTTTTACTAAGTAATAACCCTTGTAGCCTTAAGAATAAATGCCCCCTGGGGAGATCTAGAGAGTGGAGAAATGTAATTAGAAATGACTTTATTGTTTTTCTCAATGAATAACAAGATAATGGTTTGTTGGAAGATGACCCAGTCACTTTCCTTCAAGCCATTGAAGATTCAAATGCTCAAATAGGGTTGATTCCATTAATGAAAAGCTAAAATCCATGAAGGACAATGGAGTTTGGAATCTTGTCCCATTGCCTGAAGTCATGAAACCAATTGGGTGCAAATAGGTTTTCAAAACCAAACGGGACTCCCAAAGTAATGTGAAAAAATATAAGGCATGTCTTGTTGCTGAGGCTTTTACTCAAGAAGAAAGTTTTAATCACTCAAAGACTTTATTTATTATTTCATCAAAAGACTCTTTGAGGGTCATTTCGCCACTTGTGGTACATTATGACCTAGAGCTTCATCAAATGGATGTCAAAACAATATATTTTTTTTAATGGAAATATTGACTAAACAACTTATATGGTGCAACCAGATGCCTTGGACTCTGATGATTCTAAGTAGATGGTTTGTAAATTAAAGAAATCCATCTATGAGCTCAAACAGACTTCCTGTCAATGGTAACACAGATTTTATCATGTAGTATAATCTTTTGGTTTTGAGGTAAATATAGTTGATGATTGAGTGTATCATAAGTTCTTTGGAGCAAATACATTTTCTTAGTTTTATACATGGACACATTTTGCTTGCCAATAGTGACAATAGTTATTATTTGATACCAAGAGATTCCTTTCAAAGAGCTTTGAAATGAAAAATCATGGCGAAGCATTTTTTTTTTTTTTTGTCCTAGGCATCTAGCTTCAATGAGACCATGCCCTAGATATTATGGGCATATCACAGAAAACATATATTGGATGAGTTATACAAAGGATTGGTATGCAAAATTGTAAGAAACAAGACACCCCAATGAGTAAGGATGATAAGTTCATTCTTCGCCAATGCCCTTAAATCAAATTGAGTAAACTTATGCAAGAAATCCCTTATGCCTTGACAATAGGGAGTTTAATGTATTTGTAAGTCTATACTTGTCAAAAGCTTGCATTTATTTGTAGAATGTTAGACAGATTTCAAAGTAATCTTGGGAAATTCCATTAGACTAAAACCAAGAGAGCAAGGAGGTATTTACCCAAACAAAGGATTTTATGGTCACATTCCAGAAATCAAACTTGAGGTTATTGGTTATTTAGATTTTAACTTTGCATGACGCCAAGATAGCAAGAAATCAATGTTGAGTGATATTTCTCTACTTGGCTGGAGAAGCAACTTCATGGAGGAGTACTTACAGCCTCTTGTTACTTCTTCCACTATGGAGGCAAAGCTTGTAGCCTGCTGCGAGGCATTAAATTGGGTAATTTGACTAGATAATTTCATTTTTAGACTGCAAGTGGTGGATGAAATAGAAAGACTACTTAAATTATTCTATATTAATAGGGCAACATTCGTTTATTCAAATAATAACAAGAGTTTGTCAAAGTCTAAGCACATAGACATCAAGTTCTTGGCTATAAAAGAAAGAGTTCAAAATAGTTCATTAAGCATTGAACATATTGATACAAACTCCATGCTTGTGGATCCGCTGACTAAACATAATTAGGACCAAAGGGTTTTATGGAACATATGGTTCGTATAGGTGTTGTTGCTTTAAATGATATCTAAGTTCAGTGGGAGTTTGTATGTATCATTTTTGCTCTTATTTTTGTATATCATGGCATTTGTGTTTAGTTTTCATTTTCACTTTGAATACTCAATCTCGGTGTATATGACCTTATTTGATAGGACCAGCTAGAAGTAGACATGTGTTGATCATGTTGACATGTAGCTTCCATGCTGCACATCCACACTCAATCCAAGTCATTTAGTCGACTTAAGATATTTTGCCACGAATGGGTCAAACTAAGGATTAGATCCGGTGAACACCCTTTTCATCCATATGTTAATGAAACTAATGGGCAGTGTTAGATGAAATAAAAAGATTTTGTAAGATAGATACTAAGTTATATGGTCATTTTCATACAACTATCTATGTTAGTGTTTCATTACATGAATTTATAGTCCAAGTGGGAGATTGTTAGATACATGGACTTAATTCATGTGCACTAACTGTTATTTTGATTGTTTGATTATTTTTAATTAATGGGACTAATTAGATGATTAAATAAAGATTAGGCCATATCATTATCTCAATATATGTGTGGGATAATTTTATAATATGTGTAGAAAGCTAAGCTATGGCTAACCATTGATGAGTATCTTAGCAAAATAGCTAAAGCTTAGCTTAGCTAAGAAGCCAAGTTCTTTCTTAGCCAAGTAGTAAGCCTTTTTGTTTTCTAGCGAAGAAGTAAAGTCTTCTATTTTATCAAAGAAGCCAAGACTTTTCTTAGCGAAAAAGCAAGCTAACTCTATATATATGGGTTGTGGTCCCTACCTGCATTATCCTAATCCTAATCTTGAGGTTCTCTCAGAAAGAAAGGACTTTCTCTAGCGCTCCCATCACTTAGAGAGAGGAGGGTACTCAGCAGCCAGAAGACTACAACCTTCTTAATCTTAACCAATCAAGTAGATTGCAAGCTGCTCAATCTTGATCAATGAATGTAGGTATGTTTTAGATTCGTGTTTTCCAATTAACTTCCACATAAGTTACTATTTGATTTATCTTGTAGAAAAATATAGTTATCCTTATTTATAAACCACAACTGAGCTTATTTAAATAATACCACTTTCTTAATAAATCACAAATGGCCTCTTGGCTTATCGGTACCTAGTCTATTATGTAATGCATTCACTTCAGGAAAGACCCGAGATCAAACCCCAAAGTCCACACATGATGAGGGCGCAAGTGCGTTAAAGTATTAACTTCACATTTGCATATGTCCCTAACTTCCTTTAAATGGGAGGCGATTGTCGCCTATTTGTCAAAGAAAAGAAAAAGAAATTCTTACATCATTAGTTATGGTTTGATGTGGAGACCAAAAATAAATAAATTCATGTAATTTAAAAGTTGAAATGATTTTCTTAAATACCGCCTCAATTTATGTAATTTCTTTTCAAATGAGAGATTGAGAGTTTAATTCTCTCTCACAACAATTGTTGAGGAAGTTATGCCATGTACATATTTATAAAAAAAAATTACCAACACAAATGATGATTAGAATTTTAAAAAATAGTAATTGTTTTACACATGTATAAAACTAATATTTAATAATCCACTTAGACATCCAATTCTAACATAAATAGTTTAGATGCACTTTTATTGTTGAAGGTTTTATAGGAGAACCTAATGCAATGCTAGGCAAGATATGAGAAAGGCGAGGGTGGGGATTCACAAGGTTTTAGATGTTATACTACAAGAATTCTAATATGGGTCTTTAAAAATATATTATATATGTTAATAAGACGTCATTGAAATTAATGAATTAAAATAAATTTTAAGCACTAATTTTGATCCTAGTTAAATATTTATTCAATATATATTTAATATTTCACTAATCTATTGTTACAATCCGCATATTTCACCAATATCTATATGTTTATTTTAAAAATAAAATATTTAATCTAGTGGAGCCCATATCAAGCTTGACTCAAAAGTTAACACCTTAAGTTATGCTAAAGATGCATTTGGAAAAAAAGGCAAAATTACTATATGGTCCCTCAATATCTTCACTAACAAATAAAGACCTCTAACATTTATATTGATTAGGAAAGCTTTGATTTCCTCCAAATGATTGTAGTTCCTATTGACATCTAATCATACAAATTATAGTTTTTTTATTGAATGCAATGATGAAATTGCCCATTAGTTTATGTTTTGGGTGCGAAAACTCTTGTTCCTATTATTACAAATGCTTAGTGTTTATCCTAAATCTTGTCCTGATCATCACACATGCTTGTAATTGTGTCCATTTTGATTTTTCAAGCTGCTTATTTGATTTGTTCGTTAGCATACCTAGGAAGCATAGGGAAGGCGAACTTCATTATAGTAACACCATAGCAATCAATATTGAAGAGCATTTGCAGCAGCTTAAGCCTATCTCCATTAGGGTATAGTATATAATCCTACAAGCATATATATATGCTTTTTCGGTTGTAAGCAAGGATGACTTAGTATGATGTGCACCATTCACAATTTGTACAAGAAGCAGCTTATGAAAATGAATGTCAATGACATGAAAGATACATCTGAGAGAGCTTCATCTACAACATTCACATCATAAAAATTAAAGTAATTGATCATTTCTAATTTGTAATTTATGTGCGTATTGTAAAGGTAGTCGAGTTTATATGCCCCATGGGTAAAGCCTTAGTTGTTGGTGTTGTAATTAGCTATTTGGTCATTTAATGTCCACTTATAATTTGTCTGAATAGGCCTCGGATGTTCATGCCATAGTGCATTGCCTACCATTATGCAGCTTTAGAACTCTACTCTTTGTCAAGTTTTTAGCTTTCTCTTGTAGATGGTCCATGTACCCATCATGGTTGATTGAATGTGGGAGTTACTGTCATTGCTGGCTTTATGCAAGGTTTGGTTGAGCCTCATATTAGAGGTCGGTATGACTATTCATATTATATGATAGCATGAATGGGCATGCACCGCTACTCCCTAAATATTGTTGTCAACATGTTGACTTCGTCCAAGCCGACTGGCGAGGTCTGCATATGACACCATGTTTTACAATTGCATAAATAGATTGTATAATCATTTTATGGATAATATCATCATTGTTAACTTCGTCTAAGGGTTTAGCGAGGCCCACGTAGGAAATCAGCATAGCCAAAAATTGTTCAAATTTCATGATTGCCTATAACGGACATGCATTGCTCTCCCTAGATCATGTCATCAATGTTAACTTTATCTAAAAGTTTGGCAAGGTTTGCATAAGGGATTAGCATAATCAATAGTTGTTCAAACTTCATGATTGCCCACAATTGCATCTGTGCTCTCTTGCCATAGTTATTGACTTCATTTAGGGTTTCATGAGGTCTAATTCATCATTGCTATCTGGACATCACAGTCCTTATCCAATTTTGGAGAAGTTCACACTAAAGGTATTGCTACTCAAATACCATTCAGATTATGTGTCCTAGCTAAAGACCTCGACAAAAGGGTTGCATATGTTTTTTGCATGTTTGTTTCCCTAAAGTATTTAATCTATTTGCCATTCGTAAGGTCCATGGAGATAATGCCATGTGACATGATTTCCTAGCAGTGTTGACCGAGGGGAGCAAATTGAGTCGATCTCTAATTATTGTAATCCCACTTGTTTGTCCACTATATTATTCATGTTGTTGCTATAACTTATAGGGATTTTAAGCATTTCAAGCAAAAAATTGTGGATTTCACTATATCACAGAATTTTGATTTCATATGCATCAAAAACAATAAGGAGAATGTGACCTCCCTTTTCTACCGATAAAGCTGCCACTGGTTCATTCATGCCTCAATTGATAAATTTTTTGGTGAGTTTAGGATAAGGACAATGAAGTTACAACATAGCTATGGAGTTAGGAAAACATCTTTCTACACAGCGAGGAGTGAATGAAGCCACTAATGTTGCGGTGAACACAATGTCACTGGTTGAAAGAACCATGATCCGACAAAAGCTATCAAACCACTATCGGTAGTCTTTTCTCCAGTAGGGGCGTTCACATGCTCATCCCATTTGAAAGACTCAAAAAAGTTAGTGAGTAGTCATATTTTACAGAAGTTGATGGATCGGTAATATATAAACCAATGGATGTGGCAGGACTTTCTTCACGATGTTGGTGTTACATTGCTATACAAGTAAGTGTAGAGAAGAAAAAAGACTGCCACTAACATGATGCATGGTTTGATTGTGGCAAGCTATGACCTATAGTTGTCGCACGAAAAGGAGGCGTTATAAATCAACAACAGCAATGTCATATGGAACTTTCCCAATACCCATAGACAAAATTGCACAAATATAAATTCTTCGTAGTGTCTATAGAAAACTCTGTCTAAGGAAAAGAGGCATTGAGTGGGTGATGTTTTTGAATTATCTCACCGCTAAATTAATGGAACATTCCTTGGGTTTAGTTGACAAGTTGCCGCCAAACGTATAACATTGCGGCGTTTGGGGCAAAACTAACCGAAAAGAAAAAGAGGTATCCATTGTTAGACCTTTAACAGTGCCTATCAAACAAAACATAGTGAATTGGTCTACATTTTCAAGTAATGTTGCTAGCGTTGCATTGCAAATGCCCATAATGATGTAGTGAAGATAGTTGTTTATATACCAAATGAAATCATATTGTAAACCATATATATATATATATATATAATGTGCCATGTGGTGGATTTTTTAAGTGAAATGGTGATTTTGCTTTTGCCAAATAAAATAAAGTTAACACCATTAATTGGTTTTCCATTTTTTTTTTTGTTATAGTTGGAGAAATTAAGCGCATAACTCTGAAAAAAAAAATCCTTTGATCTCTATTTTGCAAATCTGTGAAAGCATAATTTTTTTTTGAAATTTCCCTTTTTAAATTTCTAAAATCTAGTTAAGATTATATAACATTTACCAAACATTAAATTTAAATATTTTTATATTATGATAATTATCGGGAGGACTTCAAAGTATTAAGTTATTAAAATTATTATTAAATAATCTAAAGATGATGCCTTAAAAAAAAAATTGGTGCCCGGAAACGATTACTTCTTTAGCCTTATCCTTAAGCTATCCCAATCTTTCATTATCTATACCTATCAAGGCAATGGCCATCGCAGATGCTTACTTAACACTAGGTGGGGTATTGACTTCCTCGGTAGTAAACACCACCTACTTAGGTTCAAAGTATATTAAGCGATGTAGTTTTTAACAATACTTGACACTAATGCATTTGGTATTGTGTTTGGGGGAGAACCTTCATTAGCGGAGGACACCATATGTGTATATTCAAATTGCATTCTTAAAGTGGTGTCCATGAGAGTCTGTTGCGATGTAATATATTCCCATTTATCCACCACCTACTCAGCACTAGTAACACTCTATTGAATCTTAATTAAACACATGATTGTTCATGTTTGTCAGCAACTTTAGTGATGACCTCCTCAGCCGTAGGCTCTACCATACCAACTTCACACCCTAAATGGTCAATGAAGGCATCAAGCACAATTGCTTAGCGTTTTGGGATGGCTACTACAAGGATGGTTACCTTGGCTAACGAGGCATCCTTAGCTGAGATTGCCAAGTGATCTTCCTCATCAAATGAACTTGCAAGAATAATCTTGTCACTGACATCTTCAAGTAGCCCTATGGGCTGATCTGCAACAATTTCTAACCAGCCAGTAATGTCGTCAACTAGACATGTGGGCCAATGTACTACATCATCTAGTTTGTCAGCTATGCCATCTACAATTATGTTCGTGATAAATTGCTCACTTTGTGTGTGTAGTCGAACGATGCATCTTTGACTGGCTCTTCTAGTTGTAGTTCATTCTCATGATCATCCTACTTGGATAAGACATCTTCCTCTATTGCATGGATAGGTCATCCACACATCCAAAATTACTGGATACACCTTATCCTTCGAGGGACTACCGATAGTAGGCCATAATTGCCTTACCAACTTTCTTCATCTACTTAAGTGTTATTAGGTGATGACAAAAGATGCATCCCAGAGCTCGCTAGCTAGTATTTTCCTATTCCAAGAGTCCTTATGGGGCTATATCTCTGGTGACCATTGTGCATATACATCATGGTTCATACTACGTGCCTTTATATGAGTTGAATCTTACAATGGAGAGCCATTAGACGGTGGTGATAGGATGTTGCTAGAATTCTCCCCGGCTCTTAAACTATTAGATGATATCATAAATTTAAATAACATCATCAAAGGTATGCGGAAGCAATAATAAATTTGTGATATGATCTAATTGTTTTAATGAACACCGTAATTTAATTAAAAGGACTAGAAAATTACCTCTTAATGTTTGAAAGCCCTTCTTTTGATGTACCAAATTTGTCTCTCAGATTATTGTAGATCTCCTAGTACCAAACAAAAGTCCCACACCTCAAATCATACGCCGGAATTAAGAAACAATCTCTTCTTCTTCTCCAAATAGCGGCTAGGGTTAGAGAGGAGTCATATTTATAGAGACTTTATAAAACATAATAAACATTATTCAATGATAAAGTCCTATTCGAAATATGAACCTTCACAATACGATAAACATTATCATAGAAATTCTATTAGAAATATGAGTCTTAATGTAACTAAAACCACTTTTGTCTTTGAGTCCTTATAATTTCGATTATCTATTCGACTCCATTAAATTTAAATCAAAATTTAAACTTAAGATAAAAACCCTAGACCAATTTACAATTTCACTCATCCCATGAAATAAAATTATAAATTGACAATTTTACCCCTACACTCAAAAACAAGACTGATTCTTTATATCTATAAGCGTGACTCCCTAGGTTCGTTTCGATTGGCAATGGGAGGATACCACAGGATGTGGGTAACACTTAGCCAGCCTCGTGGCTCCACGTCATAACCTAATTGAACACGAATGTGTAGATCATTACGAACCTTTCTGATTATGATTACCATATGTGTATAAACATTTCGTTCTTGTATCACAACCGAATGAGAGCCATGGTAATTTTCAAATTCACTAAACTCGATCATATGTAAATAACAATAGTAGAGTGAGATTACCAAACTACCCTTCGTGTCCCACACCATTAGTTTGACTGTTATGGTCAATGTCTTCTGATCTCACATACTTTATAATTACATAGGATACTAACTCGGTTGCTTCCAAAAAAACGAATTCCTTCTTGGTGATCACTCACAAGTGTTACTTGTCGGACATAGTCGCACTTCGAGGTCAGTCCTACCAAAAGGTAAACTGAGCCTAACAACTCTAGTAACAGACTAGACGTCACAAATACATTATGATCATGATACCTCAGGTTTAAGGTCCACTCATATGATCATAACCAACAATCCCAATCATTGACTGTCAAAGAGTAAAACCCATGTGATTGGATTGTTGCTAGTCATGTTTGAATACACCAATCTCAATGATGCATTTATGACATATGCTCCAGCTATTCTATAGTGTTCAACTAGCACTCTTTGTTAAAGTATATGACATACAAATCCTTACGAACCTTTAACACCCAATTAAAGGTTCTCTACTTTGTGAACTATTTTAGTGTATAGTACCAAACACTTATAGTGCTCTCCTCTTTATCCCACAAAGAGTAGAAGGTTTAACTTAATACATGTAGACTGCGATGTTCAAAACTAATTAAAATGCCATCACAAGATTTATATGAACATCAAAATAAATGTCTATTAAATAATAAGAATATATAATACAAATAAAATGCCCTAATACAAATATTCTCATTGGCATTTGAGGGCATAATCCTAACATAAACACCTTTGGGGCCTAGGCCTAGTTAGTTAGTGAGCTCCTTCACAACTTCATCCACAATATCCTCAACCTTCTTATGGTAAGCATAATGCCTTCATAATATATGAAGGATGAATATGTGGTCGTGGAATACTGCAAAGTAGGCCCGGTGATGAGCCCTCTAATCGTTCTCTCAAATATTTACACAATGAAAAATAGCACTTGTGAGTCCTTATGATGTCATAGGGGGTATAGTAGGCTTTTTTTATCCTTGTATGTGGTTGATTCATTTGGTGGGGTTGCCGCATGCCTACGCTCAGTGGTGGTGCAGTGAAAACATACTCTATCTAAGGCAATCTCCCATTCACTACCCGGTTCAAGCATTTTGAACTACATTTTAAAGAGATTGTTTGTCAATTACAAACATTAGATTGGCCTGCAAAATTAGAAAGTAGACATCACAGGATATTAGCTTTCTATTGGTGAAGGGCTCCATTATTACTGTAACCAAATTGAGTATACTATAGGGATGCTTAATGTAACAGTCTAACGGGACATCCAGTCAGCGGCTCGAGCACTACCGAGGTGATCTTGGCTGAGAGAAAAAAATGCCAAGAGTATTCTAAGTATAGAAAATCTCTCGGTAGACAAATGCCCAGGAAAATCTGCCGTGACCGAGAGGTGTGCGAAAAAATCTGCCATGATAAGCAGATGTGTGGAAAAACTTGCCTCAGTTAGGTGGGATGAGTAGGTGTGACCGATAACACCGAGAAAAGTTGTTGCAACCGAGGGGAGCCTTGCGGCATGATTGAGAACTCTGAGAAAAACTTGTCGTAGGCAAGTTAGCCAAGCAAACATGGCCGAGAAAACCTGCCACTACCTGGTGGATCCGCAGGTGTGACCGAGAAACATGGGAATGTCCGCGTGGGCTAGCTGCCATGTATGGGTGATTGATGGACGTGCTGGGAGTGCTCGCTTGTGGCCAATGAACATGGGCATGATGGGCGGTTGCTCCAACCATCCACTAAGGTGATGGAGAGCGTGGCCACTTGGTCATGGGCATGGCTTTGACCAAGGGCGGGAACGGTTGCCATGGGCAGTTGCTAAAACATGGTGCATGTTCTCTTTGAAGAGCTTTGGCGGGAACGATTGGAGTAGACGGTTCCACCAAGGCACATGTTCTCCTAAGGATGGCAGAAGTGGACGGTTCCTCATCTCATGATCAAGTAATGGGTGGTTTTGGTAACCGCCATGTAGTGGGCGGTTTTAGTCTCTTGGTAACTTAGATAAATAGGCCTTGGGAGCCAATAATTTTGTAAGCATCATCTGGTGTAGGAATCATCGAATGATGGCGAGTTGATCAAGTTATAGATCAATAAAAATCTAAGCTAAGTTGGGATGCCTATCTTTGTGTGCATTCTTATCAATTTCCGTTTGTGGGTAGTTATCTCTTATGGTGAGGTAAGGCTTTAGCTGGCAGCATGCAAGGGGTGTGTTGCGCCATCACAGTGCCTTCGGAAAAAAAACTAAGGCATTCTCGCCGCGGTAATCTTCCATCGGTAAGACTGTGACACTTACCATAGTTGAGTATTCTTTAGCAGTGATCTTGCAATCTCTACCTTATAAAACCATATAATTAGGGCTAAAACATCGTTACGTACATCCTAGAGCATCCAAGCCTTGGTCTCTTTGTTTAATTGTCTCTGTTGTTGTGGGAATGTTACCCATCATGAACTTGTAGGTAGTTTGTGGCAAGTGTATCAGTGGATATTGTTAAGGGTGTCCACATATCACTCTTCACATAGAGGATTGACTTTGTATGTTGTAAGAGTAGAATATACTAGGAGGGATACAATTGAAAGTTTCATGAATGAATGCTCTTGGCCCTTTTGTCTAACTATTTGAAAGGAGCTTTCAAACTGCAATAGAGAAGGTTAGGTTGACCAGCACAAAGACCTATAGTTTGGAGAAGTATGTTTTACTCGAGAATAGAAAACTTGCAGTGCTTTGCCTAAAATTTTAGCTAAGTCTATATTTATCCACACTAACAGGTTGTGCCGCTATACTTAATAGTTTTTAAATTTATTTTTGGCCATATAAATAGCTTCCAGTGCAAAGACCTACAATTTGAGGATGTTTGCTTTATTAGAGAATAGAAGCTCGACAACTCATTTACTAGGTTGTTGTACTCTACCTAACAATTTGTAGTTGCGATACAATAGCTCCTCAAATCAGATGTTCATGTGATCAAGCCAACCTAATAGTTCCCTGAAGTATACTCTCTCAAGACACTCTTGCATTTATGGCACCTTGCTTTGTGTCTTGGAAGATCTCTCGTATTCATGTGAACCCTCATATGGACTTTCCTTCATTTATGACAATCGGTATTTAGTTTAATGTTCCCCAATCACCTCACATTCTCCCTTCTAGGCTAAAAATATCTCTGAGGAGATGTAGCACTCATTTCACAACTTGTGCTAAGTTCCTCCGCCTTTGATGGGTTCTTTACTAAGAATCTACTTCTAGGTGATGGGACTCTCTTATCGCTCGACTGATCTCTGACTATTTGAAGCATGCCTTTCATGAGAGAGGTTATCCACTATAACAGTGTATATCCATCCCTTCATCCCTTCACGTGTAGCAACATGCTATTATGCCAACTCTTCATCTTCTACTTAGACTTGTTCCACATGATGGTGTTTATGTAAAAAATTGCATGTCCTGATTCAAATCGAATAAAAATTTTAAAAAAAATTACACACAGTCAAATCATAATCAAATTGGGACAACAAATGATTAAAATAAATAAATTTCATTATATTTGGATATATTCAAGCTAAGTGCAGAAGAAATTTTTGAGATAATTTAAAATATTTAAATCACAAGATCAGCCGAGAGCACAGATCTCGAGATGATCAAAAATATTCAAATCACAAGATCAGCCGAGGCGATCTAAAATATTTAAATCACAAGATCAGCCGAGAGCACAGATCTAAAGGCGATCTAAAATATTTAAATCACAAGATCAACCGAGAGCACAGATCTCGAGGTGATCTAAAATATTCAAATCACAAGATCGCCGAGAGCACGGATCTCAAGGCGATCTAAAAATATTCAAATCACAAGATCAGCCGAGAGCACAGATCTCGAGGTGATCTCTAAAATATTCAAATCACAAGATCAGCCGAGAGCACGGATCTCGAGGCGATCTAAAATATTTAAATCACAAGATCAGCCGAGAGCACGGATCTCGAGGCGATCTAAAATATTTAAATCACAAAAATCGGTAGAGCACGGATCTCGAGGTGATCTAAAAATATTCAAATCACAAAATCGATCGAGAGCACGGATCTCGAGGCGATCTAAAATATTTAAATCACAAGATCAGCCGAGAGCACAGATCTCGAGGTGATCTAAAATATTCAAATCACAAGATCAGCCGAGAGCACAGATCTCGAGGCAAAAATACCAAATTACAAAATTGCCTTTGAGAACATATTTCGAGGCATAAATGCAAAAATACAAAATATATATATATATATACATATCCTTGAGGACATATCTCGAGGTAAAATGAAAATTTAAAAAAGTGAAAATTTTTAAAGAAAAAAAATTGCCATTGAGAACATATCTCGTGGCATAAATGCAAAATTGCATAATTGCCCTTGAGAGCATATCTCGAGGCATAAATGCAAATTATAAAATTGCCCTTGAGAGCACATATCTCGAGGCAATCGCAGATCTTAGGATAGCCAAACATATATCCCGAGGCAATCCTAAATTTCATAAAGCCTGAGAACATATCTCGAGGCACAAAATGCAAATTACAAAATTGCCCCTTGAGAACATATCTCAAGGCATAAGAAAATTATTATTATTACAAGATTATCTTTGAGAACACATATCTCGAGGCAATCTCAAATCTTAGGATAGCCAAACACACATCCCAAGGCGATCTTAAGTTTTCTGTAGCCTGAGGGAAGATCTCGAGGCAATGGGAGAAATGCAAATCCTGAAGCACTTGAGTACGCATCCCGAGGTAGAGTGAATTTAAAAATAATAATAATAATAAAATAAATAATGAATATATAATGAAAAAAAAAGTAATAAATAATGAAAAATAATAATAATAAAATAATAACAAAATAATAAATAAAATGCGAATAATAAAATAATAAAAAAAATAAAAAAATATATAAAATAATAAGTAAAAAAATAAAAAATAAAAAAATAAATTCGAAATTTAAATTTTTAAATTTGAAATTATTTAAATATATATATATATTAAAATAATAATAATAACAATAATAAAATATAAAAAAAAGGGGATAAGAACCCGATCTTACTTTTATCTGACGGAGGAGTTAGGATTAGATAGGTACGAGGGGGTTTTGGGTTTAAAAAAAAAAAATAAATAATAATAATAATAATAATAATTAATTAAAAAAATTAATTAAGAGAAGAAAAAAAGATAAGAATAAAAAATATATATAAAAATAATAATAATAATAAATAATAATAAAAAAAATTCAAATTTAAATATATTTGATCCAATCGATTTGACTGAGATTAGTTAAAAGGATAAGAAAAATTTTAAAATTCTATCACTTCGTTGTGATTTGACGGGATGGGTGAGTTGAAGAGATAAGATGGAGGCTTCCTTTTTAAAAAGAGGAGAAGGACTGGCAAAAAAAAATTTTGTTTTGGAAGGGAGGATTCGGAGAAAAAAGGAAAGAGGAAAAAGAAGACGAGGAAGACGGTGCGATCTCTTCCCCGATCTGTGTTCATATGTATACGCATATAAAAATAAATAAATAATTCCATGGCTGGTTGTCGCTACGTTGTCTGCCGTGTCGCCGTTGCCCTTATTCATCGTCGCGGCATGCTTGGTGGCTGAGATAATGCCGCCAAGCATGCCGATGCCGCCGTTCACCGCCTTGGCATGTTTGGATGGCTGAAATAATGCCGCCAAACATGCCGTCCATTGGTATATACATATATATAAAAAGAAGAAGAAATCACTGTCGCCGTTCATCGCCATTGCCGCCGTTCACCGCCTTGGCATGTTTGGATGGCTGAAATAATGCCGCCAAACATGTCGTCCATTGGTCGCTGCTGCTACTCACTGCTGTATTTGGAATCAAGGTTAATCCTTCAGATCCATTGAATGGAGAAGCTGCAGCCCTGATGATGCATGATAAACCTGCTTATGAATAAAGAGTTAAAGAATCATCGTAAAAAGTATGCGAGTCGAAGATGTTGGGGCTCCGTCGAAGAGAAATCCAAAGAACTGAAGAATTAAGTGATGATGAATATGATTCCGATGATGAGGTCGTCGTAGGCAAACCCGGATTCTTAGCGGTCATTATTGCTCATTGTCATCTCTGGTTCTCAGATATTGTAATCCAGTTTCAGGCAAAATCTGGAACCAAAATTTCTAATATATCATCATCCTTACATTCGCAATGATGTCGTTGGTCATCGAAGCCGATATCGCCACCCGACCGATCTCCGAGTTGAGCGACTTCACTCGCTAAAAGTCGGGCACAATATTGGCAATAGACGTGAAGGAATTCACAGAACAAATGGAGACAACATACACAAACTTTTCCTCTTTGTTCTTGTCCATCAAGATAAGGCCAGAGGTCAATGCTATAGAAACAAAAGGAACAATTATGCTTGACAAGCCAATGACCACTGACCCTTCCTCCCTGGACCTCTTACGAAGCTCGGGTCCATTTTTCAATCCAATTAAGAAGGCAGTGAACATGATCCCAAACTTGGACATTACCTCAACCACCAGCCTTCTCCTTGTCCGAAAAAGGGCCTTGAACCAGACCCCATCCCTCGCTCAACACCGATGGTCCTATCGGTATCCCACTGCATGTATCATGCATGCATGCATCATGCATGATAGATTTCGCATCACGCTCTACATCCACTTTTTCTATATAAATATAAATATAAATATAAGAAATAAATGTAAGATGACTTACGATGATGTCAGAAATGATCCTGGGTTGTTTAAAGGGACGGAGAAGGAAGTGGATGATTTCTGGGTGATCCGCTGCGAAGTTCGAACAAACGTGACGTGTTCATGGTTGATGTTTACACGTGGAAGGATCCTCACCCTTCGTTGGGTCGCTATCATCTTTCTCTCTTTTTTTTTATAAGCTATCTATTTATTGGATAAATTATTATTATTATTATAAAAAAAAAGTAATAAAAAAAAGCCGGTCATGCATACTCACGTGAATCAATTTAAAATAATAATTATATATATATATATATATATAATCAAAAAAATCAAAAAAAAAATCAATTCATGCGACTCATTCATGCACATATAATTGAGGATATGATAAATTCATAAAAGCATTCACGTATGCATGGGGACAAAAAAATAATAATCAAAAATTTTTTTTTTGATGGAAAGTATACTATCGTCTTGAGACATGCATGCATTGGAAGATATATAAAAAAATAATAAAATAATAATAAAATAATAAAATTATTATTATTATATGCATGTGCATGTCCATGGCAACAAATATATATATATAATGTAAAAAAAAAAGCAATGATGATGGAGCATGCATACATGCATGGCATATAAAAATGATAAGTGAAATAATGAGAAGCATGCAAGGAAGAAATGGGAAATTACAAAAAAAATAATAATAATAAATAAAATAAATAAATAAAATCAGATTTGAAAAAAAAAAAAAATAGAAATATGCGATTTCACGTGCATGTTTGTGCATGTTTAAAAAAATTGGTCCCACTTGTCATACACATGGGTACATATATAGCTATCCCTAAATATATATGTATACTCAAATAATAAAAAAAAATCCTCTATAATAACTGTGGACTGAAATAGATTTAAATAAATAAATAAATAAACAAATAAATAAATCTAGAAATGATAGCATGCTGCTAATCGCAAAGCAACAACCAGGGTGTTGGTTTCGAGATAGTAGTTAAATTTATCTCAAGGTGGCAATGAGATATATAACGCGATAATAAGACATAGGCAGTGGTGGCCTATTCATTTCCAGACAGTGACCAAAATTATAAAAAAGGGGCGGTAATGAAATATATGTCTCAAAATGGCAATGCGGCAGGCAACGCAGTGACAAGGCACAGGCAACGGCGACGATAAAATATATATATATAGATATGTACATATAAGTGATGTAGTAAATATGTTTATTTATAATTCACAAATCTTCTTGCCCTTACTTGTACCTTTTGCCCTTAATCGGAGGTTCCTAAGATTTCTAATCTGGGGTAATTAATAATAGAGGCTTGCCTCTATTAGGAATGAAAGAACCCACAAAACAAATATGATATTTGTGCTTCGATATATCGTCTGGTGTCTTTTCATGATGTCGGATGCATATTTTCGATCCCACAGATGGAAGAGCTTTATATTATGCTTCTTCAAGGGTGCACATCCAAGTTCTCAAAAAAGAGGATGATCGCTGGTGGCATGCTTACACTACTAGGAAAGAGGATCATTTTCAATATTCTCTAGTTATCAATCTGTTTTAATGAACATTGAAGGCATCTCCTCATTGTGGTTGCTCAATGTAACTACCTATCCATGTTACTAGCCATCCTAAGAATTAGCCTTCCCCCGAATATGTTTGACCTATCCATGTAACTACCTATTCATGTTTCAAAACCCAATTTAACCTAGTCAATTTAACCTGTTTTAATCGAACCCTACCATGCCCACTGAATCGGGTCATATAAAAACTCACCACATGGAATTGACTTGGTTAACTCAGGTGGGTAACTAGTTGAATCGGTTAACCTAGTCCGATTGAACTAGATTAACTAGATAATATATAAAATTTATTTTTTTTATTTTTCAATGCTAATATTTTGCTTAAATTTGTATTTTAAATTATATTAGATTATTATAAAATGTTTGTTAGATTTTATTTAGGGGTTTTTTCCAATATAATCTTTCTTTTTTTTTTAAATTGTCAAAATAATCCTTGTGAAATTTATTCACTAACATGGGTTTCAAAACATCATATCCAGCCTTGTCATCACTAAGGTGATAAGTGGATCTTTTAAAATTACTAAGATATTGGTTTTTTTTTTTTATGGATACTTTTTCTTTTAAAAAATCATAAAAATAAAATAATGTTGTTTTTTTATACATTTTTAAGTTATTATTATTATTTTAAAATTTATATTCTTTTTTCCAACTACATTTTTTTGTAAAAATATGTTAATAATGATGATGATGGCATAGATAGTTGAATGGTTAATTGTGTTGTGCAATCATTTATGATTGCACAACACAATTAAAAGATAGTTCAATGTTAATAAAATAGATAAAAGATAGTTGAATGGTTAATTGTGTTGTGCAATCATAAATGATTAAGATAAAATAGGTAAAATTAGGTAACTCTACAAACAGCATCATGCATTATTTATTATTTGAGCATGGAAAATCATTGATAAAGCCTATTAGATTAACTATTGGATGTTTTCATTGTATGAAAACCAATGTAGTCAGACCCGGCCCGATATTGACCCGGTGTATCCCAAAGGTAGGGGTTAAGGGTTCAATTGAGAATGACTAGGGTTGAACCGGGGTCAATAATAAAATATTAAAAATATATATTATTCAACTTTGTTTAATACCAAGTATGTGTCATATACTCACTAGTCGATGTTTGATGCACATAAAGTTTATAGAATGCCAATGCATTTCATATCAAAAGGAGTTAATTATTATATGGGTACAAAAACAAATGAATGAGAATATCAATAATGATGATTTGCAAACAAGAATTCAACAAATTAATGCAACATAATATGAATAATTTATAATTCATACAAGCATTGAAGCTAATGATAAAGAAATGAAAAACACTTTTTCATAAAAAGTATCACATAACAACATCAATCTACAATGTGATTATGCTTAGTATCTTCATCTAACCCTTCATTAAATTCTTCTTCTATGTTTAATCTTAGGGAAGATCCTTCATGTTGTAGATACACATAGAAATGATCACAAAAATGCTTTGTAAACCATTATCCAGTAGTCTTGAAATGCTTAGTTGTTTCTGGCATATGAGATACCATGTTGCTGAATGAAAAGATTATTAGCAGAAGTGGCCTTGGTACAAAGACTTTAATGTTTCTATCTTCAAGGACTAGCAGCTATGTAGTAATTAACTAACTTGGGTTCCTTTCTTGCAACCATAAATGCTCTCCAAAGTTGCAAATAAAACATAACATATTCTAGTGAATTAGTAAATCCTTGGAGAATATTAATGACTTGCAAAGGAGTGTTTATTACTGGTAAGGAAAGCTTTGGTATATCACTTTGGCCTCAATATAGTGCCTAGCATTATCAGGATAATCAGTCTCATATCTAGGGGCATTGATTTAATGCTTAAATTGATGAAAGATTTAGAAAAAGTCTTCTTGAATAACTTATGCAATAGATGATACAGCTTCAAATTTCCTCTTAATAATTTTATCAGCTTATTTTGAATAATTGAGATTTTTCAACATGACCATAATTCATTAATTTTTGCAAAGGGAAGCCAAGTTCCTAATTAATACCCATGAGAAGTAGGAGGAATCATTACTTGAATCCAATTGCCTCTTAGGGGGCGTTTGGATCCCGAATTGATGCCTTAGGAGTGGGAATCATATGCACCCAGGCATCCCACTTCCATGTTTGGTAATGGGGAAAGGAGTGAATAGTATATTTCCATGGGATTGGGATTACTGAATGTAGGTGTGTTGCATTGCTAGGAAATTTGGAGGGTTTAGTTCTCCTTAGTATTGAAATTACTTTTATGCCCTTCATTCAATAAAAGAAATTTAACAGTTTATCTTCTTCCCGTTGCTTCATCTCATTGTTGCTTCATCCCACCACGAAGCTAGTGACGTGCGTCCCCACCAATCGCTTCCTTCGCCTGATTGTACATCACTAGCTGTGATGTGGTGACGATCACACCCTGTTCACCATCAGTGAAGATCCGCACCACAGGCTCATCACGCCCTCCTCTCTCACCATTCGCGAGATAGCATCCACGACGCTCTTGTAGTTTCCGCATTGCGCAATGCGGGGAGGCGACCATCGGCTTGCATCCGAACCATGGCAACGATCTTGTGGTGCAATGGCAAAATCCCGTTGTTGCCGTGGATGACGGTGGCGGTAGGGGCCTTTAGATCTGAGGATTTGAACACCGACAGAGATCAAGGCGGGCCCGGGAAGTGAGTGAAGAGGAGCCGTTACGGCTTTTCTTCTTCATGATGTTTATATCATTATTAAGTTATAAAACATAATCAATCAACTTAATTTCTATCATATTAATATCGGTTTAATCATTATTCTGAAAATTATAATTCAAGTTACCTACTTTTTCTTTTTATATGTTGGGTTCGGATAGTTTTTAATAATAATAATAATAATAATAATAATAATAATAATAATAATTATTATTATTATTATTATTATTATTATTATTATTATTATTATTATTATTTTGGGATTTTGAATAATGATATCAAAATTAGTTAGATTATGTTATAATAACATTTGTTAAATTATTTTGGGATTTTGGATAATGATATAAAAAAATAATTTATCTATAACTAAATTTTGTTAAAATAACATTTGTTAAATTATAATAATTAGTTGAAATATTTAATTATGTTAAATTAAAATAAATAATTAAATATATTGTAAATATTTAATAACATGTTAATTATTTATTATTAAATATAAACTATTGTTTAGAAAAATATCATTCCATTTTTATAAAAGGGCATAAGTGTAATTTTATCATATTTCTCTCTCTTAGTTTTTCATATTCCTAACCCTCATTCCTTCTAACCAAACACCTTCATCATTATCCTTCCCTTTCCCCCTATTCTCATTCACATTCCTCCCTCCTTTTCATTCCCCCTCTTTCCATTCCTAATCCACAATCTAAACGGCCCTTAGTGGTGATCTTTACATAGTAAAAGAGAGTATTTCAACTTCAAAATAATAAAAGATAATAATAATTTTATTTTCTCTAAAGTTTGCAAACCTGTGTAGAGATTTGAGAAAATTTTCAATTTAAAATTCTTTTTTCAGCATCTATATACCATTATTTCACGAGATATAGCTTTTATCACAGTATACACTCTCATCCACTAGCTAAATGAGCTGTGGCTCAAATTCAATGTTTTGAAACCCGGACCGGATCGGCCGGTCGGACCGGTAGAACCGGGAACCGGCCAGCAGTCCGGTCCGGTTCTATATAAATCATTGACCGGGTGTTGACTCGGTCAAACTCGGTCAAACCCATCGAACCGGCCGGGTTGACCCCAGTTCTAATTTTTTTTATTTTTAAACTTTTAAGTTTGAGTTCTTTTTTATTCTTTTGAGTTTTGACACAGCCTCCTTAGAGCTCCTCCTTCACAGCCTCAGCAGCATCCCTGCATCTAGTGATCGCAACCCACTCCATATTGTCGCGTCACTTGGATATACTGACTTAACAAATGAGTTCATCACTAGGAACCCTCATCTTGCATTAGAGCTCAACCCCAGAGGTCTTTCAGCACTGCACTTGACTTCATCTAATGGCCACCTCGAAATAGTTAAGCTTTTGATCATAAAGATTGGCTCTCATCTTTGTTTTCTGAAAGACAAAGATGAAGTTACCAATCCACACCATAGCCATGGAAGCCAGGATTAACATCTTGGAAGAACTCTCAAGGTATGTTCAGAGTCAACAACAGCACTCACATACCAAAATGAAAGCATCCTCCACCTCGCCGTTCAGTCCAACTCCTTTGAGACACTTGAGTTCTTAATAAAGAAGCTAGAGGTTGATGATGATTTTAATGAGCTTTTGAATCTCCAAGATGACAAAGGCAACACCATCTTACACCATGCTGTAGCCAGAAGACAACTCCATGTATATATATATATATATATATTTATATTGATGCTTAATTGGTTCATGGATTCATGGCTTTCTTACAGAGTCTGTTAAACAAAGAAGGGATAGAACTCATAGAAGTGAATGCAAGAAACCATACAGGTTTGACGGCGCTGGACATGCTGCTGGAGTCACCGAGCGAGCACGGGGACTTGGCACTCGGAGAACTGAACCATGCCGCCGATTGTAAAACATCATGGGAACACCTGGTCCATTGTTTTACCATTTTGTTTTTATTTATTTGATATCATGTTATAAAAGATGCAATTATTTTCATTTGTTTGAATTACCCTTGAAATAATGGAATACATGTGAGTTTGGATAATTGATACTTGTATTAATATATATATATATATATATATATATATATATACATATATTACGTCATCCGGTTCAATTAAACCGGGTCATCCGGTCCAACCGATTGACCCATGACCCAATTGTTTGGCCGGTTCACTTTCCGGTCCAGTTCTAAAATCATTGCTCAAATTCTACAAACTACCATGGCTCCATATATATATATATATATACATATATATATCGTGACTCCAGATTTAAATTTTCTAAATAATTCAAATATTATTATTTTAATAAACAAAATTTTATAAATGGATACCCGATCTCTTTCTGACTAATAGCACCGAATCTACTCTATTTTTATTAGAAATGGATCCAAGATCAGTTCTTTATTACATACTCTTTTTCAAAAATAACTACATAATAATATATATGGTAAATTTATTTCCATAAATATTTATAAAATTATTTCATGAAAAATACAATTAGATAGAAAATCTTACAAATTCTAAACTTATTTTAAGTTACAATTATTTTCACAAAAATATAATTAACAAGTGCATTCCCAACTAAATTATACATATTTATAATGTTGAATGATTCATATGGATTTTGTAACATAAATTTGAATGATTCATATGGATTTTGTAACATAAATTTGAATGATTCATATGGATTTTGTAACATAAATTATTTTTCCTATTTTGTTTCCTTTATTTTAGCCAACGTTACCAATCTTCCTTGATTTCATCCTGTAACTTTTATTCCTAACTTTTAGCCCTTCAATGTAAATTTGTTGTATATATATTGATGGCAAATGATCAATGAAATACAAGTCAAAAAAATTCAAAAATCCTTCTCCTTTTTATTATGGTACCGAGCTTTCGACCATGATCGTGGAATTTCCAATCTCGAGCCTTCCTCACACTGCTTCATTCCGATCCATATGTGATCCACCACTCCGACAATCCCATAGCTATCCTTGTCCAATCCCTTCTCACAGGAGATAACCATGCCTCCTGGAGTCGTGCGATGACCTTGGCGCTGCGAGCCAAGAGTAAATTCGGATTCGTCGATGGATCCCTCTCGAAACCGACCGATGCAATCTTAATTGACAATTGGGGACGCTGCAACGATCTTGTTAGCAGTTGGATCCTTAACTCCGTCTCTCCAGAGATTCGTCCTAGTATCTTGTATGCTGAAACCGCAAGTCAAATATGGAACGACCTCGACGAGTGCTTCTCTCAGTCAAACGCGCCAAAAATTTACCAACTCAAGCATTCAATCTCTGCCCTCAAACAAGAGGGAATGATGGTTTCATTTTATTTCACCCAACTTAAATCACTTTGGGATGAGTTGAGCAATATTCTTCCTATCACACCATGCATATGTGGTAATGCTAAGTCTGTTCTCGATCAACAACATCAAGATCGAGCCATGGAATTCCTTCAAGGACTCCACGACAAATACTCGGTGGTGCGCAGCCAGATTCTACTCATGGAACCGTTCCCGTCCATCCAACGCATCTACAACCTCGTCCGACAAGAAGAAAAACAACAGGAGCTTAATCTCCAGAATGTCCCATCCGTTGAAGCTGCTGCTCTCCAAACCTCCAAGGCACAAGCACCATTCAATCGTCCCCCCGGGAAGCGACCACGACCTTTCTGCGAACATTGTAATCGTCATGGCCACACCCAAGCGACTTGTTATCAAATCCATGGTTTTCCTGACAAGCAACAGCGAAAACCCGACAACGAGGGTAAGTCAAACTCTGCTTCTCCTTCATTCAATCAACTTACGCCAGGACAATACAACAAACTCATGGCGTTGCTTGCCAAGGATGGGTCCAGCAACGACTCAGCCAATCTCGTAGGTACTGTTCTCTCTTTCTCATCCTCACCTTGTTGGATAATAGATTTCGGCGCATCAAATCATATTTGCAATTCATTGTCTTTATTTTCCTCATATATTCCATTAACAAAAACTCTATCGGTACAACTTCCTGACGGTTCACTCGTAACCGTCACTCATATTGGTACTGTTGAGTGCTCTCCCACACTCATTCTCAAAGATTGCTATTTTATTCCTTCATTCAAATTCAATCTTCTATCAATCTCACAACCTTACGCAACAACTAACTTGTGAAATCATATTCTCTCCTACACGGTGTATGTTTCAGGACCGTTTAACGAAGAAGGAGATTGGTCGGGGTAAACTGTTACATGGTCTTTTCTATTTGGACGTTGCTCCCACATCAATTTTCGACATTTTTATTGTCAACCCGTGAATAATTTCAACCTATGGCATTCACGCCTTGGGCATCCTTGTAATGCTAAATTAAATTTTCTAGCTACAAAATTTCCCGATATTGTTGCAAATAAAAGTTTCATCTGTGATGTTTGTCCTCAAGCAAAACAATCTCGTAATTCATTTCCTTTAAGTAATTCTTGTTCTACTAGATGTTTTGAATTAATTCATCTCGATATTTGGGGACCATTTTCAATCCCGTCTATGAATGGATCACGTTTCTTCCTTACCATTATCGATGATTACTCTAGATGTACTTGGGTTTATTTAATGAATAATAAATCACAAACCTTTGATATGACAATGCACTTTGTTAATCAAATCCAATGTCAATTCAAATATCCAATATCAAATATTCACACCGGTAATGGTGACATTTTCATTCCCCAAATACAATTTTATGCGTTCCGACAATGGAACCCGAATTTCTCTCAAATAAATTCAAACAATGGTTTCTAGCGATTGGAATTATCCACCAACGCTCTTGTATATTCACACCACAACAAAATGGAGTCGTGGAGCGTAAACATTGTCATTTACTCGACGTTGCGCGAGCCCTTCAGCTTTCAAGCAAATCTTCCGCTGTCATTTTGGGGCGAGTGCATTCTCACCGCTGCCTACCTCATCAACAAAATGCCAACACCGATTCTCAATTTCAAATCCCCTCATGAGATCCTTTTCAAAAAATTCCATCTTATTCTTCCCTCCGCGTTTTTTTGGTTGTTTATGCTTTTGCCAAAAACATGCACGTCCCACCATAAGTTTGACGCCCGCGCCAAACCTCACATTTTTTTGGGATATCCTTATGGTCAAAAAGGATATCGCATCTATGATCCTTCCACTCAACAAACTCATGTCTCCCGTGATGTTGTATTTCACGAAAATATTTTTCCATATTGTGACAAACCCAAGTCCACTAGTCCGGTTGATCTCTCAATCATACCAATTGATGAAGAACCTATGATCATTTCTTTTGACATCACCGCTCCCCAATCGGGTAACGCCTCTCTTTTTGGTGACACTGTATCATCACCTACTGACTCCGTCACTCAAATTTCACATGAACGCCCCCAACGTAATCGTCGCCCACCGTCTCATCTGAGCGACTATGTATGTGGTGTTGCTTCTTCTTCATCCTTTCCCTTACATGATTATTTATCCTTCCGCACACTCAGTCCTCATCATCGTATTTTCCTATCTAAAGTTCTTGATCATAGTGAGCC
This sequence comes from Dioscorea cayenensis subsp. rotundata, assembly GCF_009730915.1. Classification (NCBI taxonomy): domain Eukaryota; kingdom Viridiplantae; phylum Streptophyta; class Magnoliopsida; order Dioscoreales; family Dioscoreaceae; genus Dioscorea; species Dioscorea cayenensis. Next base: position 7,423,282 of record NC_052480.1, on the reverse strand, counting down.
GGACATATTCTCAGAGACTAAAATTGTTGAGTGGCGTGATGCCATGGGCTACTTTGAACTACATGCTCTTTCTTCCAATAACACTTGGACATTGTGTCTTTTACCGCCCTGATAAAAGCGACTATTGGTTGTAAATGGGTATATAAAATCAAATTTCTTCCAGATGGCTCCATTGAGCGTTACAAAGCACGCTTATGTGCGAAAGGATACACGCAACAGGATGGTATTGATTACCATGAAACATTTGCCCCTGTCGCAAAACTTGCCACCGTTCGTGTTCTCCTTTCCATCGCTTCTGTCCAAAATTGGTCAATTCATCAACTCGACGTCAATAATGCTTTTCTACAAGGTGATCTCACCGAAGAAATTTACATGCAATTACCACCTGGTCTTTCTCATCCCCATGATAGTCGGGTTTGTAAATTACAAAAATCACTTTATGGTCTTAAACAAGCCTCACGTCAATGGTTCCATAAACTATCCTCTACTCTCATTTCTCACGGTTTCCGTCAATCGGCCTCAGACCATAGTCTCTTCATCTATACCTCTGGCCATTCCTCTGTTTTCGTCCTCGTTTATGTTGACGATATCATCGTTACTGGAAACAACAACTCTCTAATTACCAAAACTAAATTTTTTCTTGCTCGTTCTTTCTCAATCAAAGACCTTGGTAGCCTTCATTATTTTCTCGGTATTGAGGTTTCTCGCTCCAAAACTGGCATATTCCTCTGTCAACGGAAATATATCCTCGACATCCTTACTGACTCTGGCATGTTAGGTTGTCGTCCTTCCTCTTTCCCAATGGATCAAAACCTAAACCTCCATAATAATAGTGGTACTCCCCTACCGAATCCCGCCATTTATCGCCGCTTAATTGGTCGTCTCCTATATTTGACGGTCACTCGTCCAGATATCCAATTTGCAGTGAACACACTTAGTCAATTCATGCAAAATCCTCACTCATCACATCTGGACGCGGCTCACAAAGTCCTACGTTATCTCAAAGGTTCAGTTGGTAAAGGTCTTCTCCTCCCTGCCACGAGTTCCTTACAACTCGTGGGTTTCTCCGACTCAGATTGGGCAGGATGTCCCATTACGCGACGTTCTACCACTGGTTACCTCACTATGCTTGGCTCTTGTCCCATCTCATGGAAAACAAATAAAGCAACCAACCGTCTCTCGATCCTCAGCGGAAGCTGAATATCGTTAAAGCTTGCCGCTCTTACATCCCGAACTCCGAGTGGCTCCATGTACTCCTACTTGATCTTGGTCTTCCACCCCTGCACGTCAATACCCGAGTATATTGTGACAATCGGTGACTCTTCACATTGCCCATAATCCGGTTTTTCATGAACGTACCAAACATATTGAAATAGATTGCCACTTCGTTCGTGAAAAAATACTCTCCGGACTCATCTCTCCCTCTTACACACGCTCCTTTGATCAACTTGCGGACATCTTCACCAAACCACTCGGCGGTGATAACATCAGTCGTTTTCTTCCCAAGTTGGGCGTGATCGACATTTCCGATCCCACTCCACCTTGAGGGGGGGTGTTGAATGATTCATATGGATTTTGTAACATAAATTTGAATGATTCATATGGATTTTGTAACATAAATTATTTTTCCTATTTTGTTTCCTTTATTTTAGCCAACGTTACCAATCTTCCTTGATTTCATCCTGTAACTTTTATTCCTAACTTTTAGCCCTTCAATGTAAATTTGTTGTATATATATTGATGGCAAATGATCAATGAAATACAAGTCAAAAATTCAAAATCCTTCTC
>NC_052480.1:7387073-7420494 GCF_009730915.1 Dioscorea cayenensis subsp. rotundata | reverse complement strand
TCTAATTAATCTTATTCAGTGGTTTGTGTTGTTTTATTATTTTTTCCAAAAGCCTGTTCACACGTGAGTACTGCGTGCTTGATGAAAACTTTTTGTATTAGATGAGAAAGGTGAAAATCCTTCCTCATTCTCCAAAACCCTAACCTCACCCCCTCCTCCTTCTCCCATTCCGCAGGGCACCATGCTCTATATCATGTGTCCAAATCGGCAGAGCGATAGATAATGAGTCAATGACTGTTTTGTGATATGAGAAGCTAAAGCAAAACATAGAAGAAGAGACACATTTGTTTATTTACAATGAGATGGATGCAGAGCTTCCAAGCCGGAGAAAACGTTATCAACATTAAAACTTGACAAATGACGTTAAGAAGGTTGTTAGAAGTTGAACGTTATATAATATATATATACAATGAAACATAATAGACAAAATATTTTGAAATGAATAAAATTCAAATCTCGAATTAAAACATATATATATATAAATTTATTATAATAAAAATCCCTGCTTGATCTTTTTGAATTTCAAGATTTATATAAATATAATTGATTTAGCAATCAATTAAATAAATATTTACCCACATGTGAAACAATTTAAACACACAACCAAACACCCTTGCTCATAATTTTCAAATACACTCCCTCAAGTCCTTTTTTATTTGACCCATTTTTAAAAAAATTATTTTTACTCATCCATTTAAAAAATTTATTAAATATGAAATATTATTTTTTAAAAATTACTCTTTATATTAAATCTTTATATTAAATGTACCTCTATAACTTCCAATAAATTATATGCAACTACATATTTTTTAAAATATATTTTACATAAGGGTAATTTTGAAAAATTAATACAATTTTTTATAAAATTTAAATTATCAACTAATTTCAATCAATTTTTTTATTAATATAATACTCGAATTGGTCCCTCTACTTTTCTCTCTTCTCTTTTTGTCTCTTCACTCAGAAATGCTACCAAATAATCCCTCTACTCTTGAAAATGATTCTACTTAGTCCCTTCTATTCTAAAATAAATTAATTATTGACTGTATTTTTCAAGAGTAGAGGGACTAGATGGGGAAAAAATTAAAAATAGAGAGATTTGTGGGGCATATTTTTGAATAGAAAGACCAAAAAAAGAAAAGAGAAAAATAAAGGGACCAATTCAGATATTCTATATGAATTAGGTAAAAAAAAAAACAGGAGAGTATTTAATAATTACCACATGCCACCCCCTCGCAATGACCGAGTGGAGAGATTAGGGATGCACGATTGTGACATAAATAATGTATAAATGTATAAATGTTTTTGGTGGTTTATCCATATTCCCAAAAAAAGATAATAAAAAAAATTAATAACAAGACAGGATCAACAATTAACAAACCCTTCTTGCAGGCCAACAACATATAAAAACAATCTACATTTCCCCCATTCAAGCCACAAGAGCCCCATATTATTTGGGTTATTAATCGTTCTAACCATTAAAATAAATAATAATAATAATAATAATAATAATAATAATAAATATATACATATTTGCCACATTAAGCACAAGATGAGATGAAAAACCCAGTCACAATTAGTCCCTCAACTACACCTACATGTTGATTTTGGTGATATCACTTTAATAGTTGCCCTATACAAACATACCCATTTGAGTCTTGAGTCTTTATACTACAAATAAGTAATAACAACCACATACATGTACATGTTGCTCTTAGTCCTTAAATTTAAATTAAAATGCTATCTGAATTTTGAACTCAAACACATTCAATATGATAATTTTATAAAAGTCAATAATAATACCCATCAAAATAAATATTTTTTTATATATAAACAATTGAAGACCAAGATCACTTACTATATTGTCACCTTTCAACAACAAGTACCATTCCTCAACTCACCAAAGAGAGTTCAATCCCTCTTTGCCACATCAACTTCTCAGCAACCTTTGAAAGCTTGTCCGCCTCCACACAGACTCCCTTCAGCCTGCGCGCATTGGAAATCAAAGACTCAATAGCATCAACACTCATCAACCTACACCGCGAAACATCAACAAACTCCAACCGAGCTCCAGATGCCTTAACAATGGCGGGAACCACAGCATCAGTCAAGCTTCTGCAACCCTTGAGCCTGATTTCAGTCAAGCCTTTGCAAGACGCCAACATGGCGATCAGTTCTTTATCTGCGAGGGTGTCGTTGTGAGATAAATCAATGGTTTTCAATTGATTCAAGGTTTGAGCTAGAAAGGAGAGGAGGCCGGGGGAGCGTTCAACGACGTCGCAGTTGAGGAGTGCGAGGGTTTGGATGGAGGAGCCGGAGAGGGAGCGGAGAGCGTCGGAGGAGACGAGGCAGCAGCTTTGGAGACTGAGAGTGGAGAGGGAGCGGGGGAAGGCGAGGAGATGAGCGTCGTCGAGGTCGAGAGGGAGACGGAGGTCTAGGGAGAGGAGGTGGGAGGAGCGGCGGGTGAGGAAGTGGTGGAGAGCGTGGTGGCTGGCGCCGTCATAGAGGGTGAGAGAGGTGAGGGAATGGCAGTGGTCGGCGGCGCGGAGGAGGACGCGGTCGGCGATGGTGCGACAGGTGCGGAGGTCGAGGGAGTGGAGAGAAGGTAGACAATAAGAGAAGGAAAGAGTCGTCGCCAGTGCCGTCGCAGGTGCGAAGCAGGAGCTTGCGGAGATTGGAGCAGCGGCGGTAGAGCCAGGAAAAGGCCGTGATCGGAGGAGTGGATGCCGGTGAGGGAGAGAGACTCGAGAGGGAGAGGAGAGATTGGGGAATCGTCAGGAGGGGTGGTGGTGGTGGTGGTGGAGGAGGAGGAGGAGTAAGGGGAAGGGCGTTCGTAAGTGGATTGGATTAGGGAAAGGGATTTGAGAGAAGGGAAGAAGATAAGCCATTGGAAGGAGAGAGGACGGATGGAAGGGAGATGGAGGGAGGTAAGATGGGATAAGGAAGGGAGGTGGAGAGAGGAAGGGGAGATGGAGATCCGGGGAAGGAGACGGAGAGAGGAGAGATGAGAGGCGGAAGGGGAGGTGGATATGGAGAGAAGGAGATGGTGAGAGGAGAGATGGTGGTCGGAAAGAGGATGGGAAAGGAGAGTGAGGGAGGAGAGAGAGGGGAAGTGGGAGAGGAGGAGGGAGAGGAAGAGGATGGGAGATGGAGGAAGAGGATGGGGGAGGCGGATGGCGAGAGAGGAGGTGGAGGAACGGAGAAGGGAGAGCCAGCGTTTGGAGACGAGGGAGATGGAAGAGGAGGAGGATTTGGGAAGACGGAGGAGAATTTCTTGGAGGAGTTCGTCGCAGAGAAGAGAGTCCATGGTTGTGGAGGATGAGAATGAAAGATGATGGATTGGGGTTTTGTTTGGTTGATTCTTGAAGTCTTGGTTGAGAGGTGAGCTTGTTGATTTTGACCGGTGGTTTGTGTATTCTTTTGTGTGGATTATTTTATTTTATTTTATGTTTTTAATGTAATTGTTTTTTTTTTTTTTATTCTTTTGACAAATGGGGGCCGGTAGACATATGCCTCAGCATAATTGTTAGCTTAAAAACACATGTTCTTTTACCATATATAAGTTAAAGTTTGAATTTATCCCTTTTTTTGGGTAAAACATAAATACCTTATACAAAAGTTTGATATTAATGGAACAAATAATTGTTAGAATATAGTTATTAGAGTTATCAATTTACCCTAAACTCTACAAGGAATCTTATTTCCCATCTCTATAAGGCCGGCGCTTCATTGGGGACAGAAAAAAATTTTTTCCTCATATTTAAGTTCGTAGTAGGGATGGCAATAGATTGGGTGGGGGGCTCCCCCGCCCCTATATTCACCCCCGCCCCCGAACCGGTCGGGTTTTCAAAATCCGAACCCACACTTGGACTCGATGGGAAATCTGATATCCGTGGGGATCCCCGACCCCGCTGCAACCCCCTATATACAAATATTTAATTAATGCAATAATTTGTTTTAAAACTATGACAATTAGGCATTTTTTTTTTTACAAAACACCCATAATATTAAAATAAAAATTGAAAATTTCAATCCCAATTCAAAATCACAAAAAACAGAAAAAATTAAAAACATTATATTTTTATATTAATTAAACTTTATATTTTTACTTCCGGGTCGGGTTCGGGTCGGGTTTGAGGACAATTGCCATCCCTAGTTCAGAGATAAGGTCGGGGATGGGTTTGGCAAGTCGGGACTAGGGCCGGAGAATATATTTTTGGTGAATCTCTACTTTTTTGACATATCTAAAATTAGTCTGGTCAAAATAGGAAAAATGTTTTATTTATTTATTTTAAAAGTTTCAGGAGTTTTTTTTTAAATAATTTTTGTTTATTAAAAAAACACTTGCTGGTGTTTGAGGGATGGACCGGAGAACAGAAGCTTGATGAATCATGTGAGTAAATTTAGAGAGAGATGAGATTACTTTCCTGTAATAAAAAGTATTTTTTAAGATATATGCCTAAATATGTAAATATGATAATTTGCAAGTATTAGCTTTATAAATCAAGTTTTCTATTTTGTTTAAAAATGATATTAGAATTTTTTATAAAAAATCTTTTTACTTGTTCTTTTTAAATAAATATTGCATTTTGTTTGGGGTTATGGTGTGAGACGTGCAACATAAATTTTTAATAAAGTTGAATTTTATAAAAAAGTAATTTTTTAACAAAACTTTTCAATTGTTTTGTTGGAAAATATTCAGAATTGATTGTAAATATATATATATATATATATATATATTCAAAATTTAAAAAGAATCTGAAATTTTTATTTCTAATACTTGTTATAGTGATCTCATCCAAATTGTTGAGGTGGGAATAGAATCCAAGTTTGGAGGCTGGCTTAAAAGTTTTCTCATTTTATGTTGAGAAGAATGGGATTGTGCTTGTCTTTTCATTAGGCTCTTTTTGTTTATTGGAATTTTGTGTGGTGAGCAGTTGCCGAAGGTTTGATGTATAAATCAAGGGATTAGATAGCTCGTTATTATTATTTAAAAAAAAAAATAGATAAATCATATGTATTAATAATATAATAAAAAGAAAGTCCATGAGTCATATAGAGAACTGGTAAATTTTTTTAGTAGATCACTAAACTTTAGCTCATTTTCACTTTGATCACCGAACTTCAATTTGTATCAATTTGGTCACTCAACTTTAATTTGATTTCAACCGGTAATAAATCAAAGATTTCAATCCCCAATTGATTACATGACTGTCTAAAAATCTAAATCAGTCCTCTCATTGACACATTATTAAGTCTATTAGAGGTGTCCGCGTCATCGAAAAAGAGCTACATCATTCATTTGGAGTTTTAAATCTCTTGATTTATTACCAAGTGAAATGAAATTAAAATTAAGTGATCAAATTGATACAAATTGAAGTTCAGTGATTAAAGTGAGAATGAGTCAAAGTTTAGTGACTTACTAAAAAATTTACCCTATAGAGAACCATTGATACCAAAAAAACAGAGAGAAAATACAGAGGTAAAAGGGTTATACAGCTAGCTTTTTATATATTTGTGGAAACCTACACATATGGGGTTTTGACAGTTTTGTATTGCTTGTGTGCGCTGAAAATTCAATAATTTTTTTTTTATTTTACATGTATGCTTCTATGCTCCATATATTGTATTTTATTAAAATATATTATTAAATATAAATGACTGATTAATTTATGTATATATATATATGCATAAATATTTTGCGTATGTACTTTTTGGCCTGTAAAAAGGTTAACCAGGATATTATAAAATAAATTAAAAAAATCTTTTCTTTAATATATTTAAATAATAAAAATTGGCAATTATTCTCTTTAAAATAAGAAATTTACTAAATTTTTGTGGTATATGTCAAAAGTCAATTAAAAATTATTTAAAAAATAAATTTTTATTCATTCATCTAGGTGGGAAAAATCAAATAAAAATCAAGAATAAATATTTTTTGTAAATGTATAAGTTCACTTTCAAGCATATTGGTATAAAATATGATTAATGAGTTGATTATGTAAAGTTATTTAAAATAATATGATTAGTTTTAATGATCAAAGGAATTTTGTCAATGATATGTGTGAGACCAACCCAATTTGTTGCCAAATAAATGCCTCAAAAAGTCGAGTCTTTCCAAGTTCCCTTAAGACCCAATTAAGTGATGTTAATCCCAAGAAGAAAAGGATTTAAAAATAATGGAGAATTAGGTCAGTTGAAAAAAATAAAAAATACAAACCATGGTGGAAGATGAAAGACATTGATTTCAATTAATAAAAAGATTTGCGTTGTTTAAAGCTACACAATCCCATTCAGTAACATCACATTGAATTAAAAAAAAACATAATGGAAAAATAAATTAAAAAACCAAAACCCTACACGTCATGAACAAGAAAAATAAAGTTAAATTCATGTGAATTAATCAACTAATCAAGGAAAAAACGTAAATACACAAGTGAGATGAATGACATGATTGAGTTATATAAAATACAAATATTATTGGGCTTTTCCCCAAATTGGCCCCAATTTTTTTTAATATTGTCAAAATGACCCTAGGCCATTTTAGTCACATCAATGCCCAATCTGCTGGACTACTAACCGGCCATTTTTAAATTTAAAAAATCTTGTTTTTTTACAATTTTAACCCCTCATTTCTTTTATAATTATTTAAATAACTTATTTGTGGCATTTTTTTATCCCAAATTTTTTTAAAAAAATTGTTATTAAAATAGAAAATATTATTTAAAATTAGAATTATTATTATTAATTATTAAAATAGTAACTATTTAAAATTATTTTAATAATATTTTGACACAAGAGTAGGCCCAAACGGTGCTTCGCCATCCACTATAGTGCGCCGGTGTTCCTTTGTTTAGGTGCGTTCAGAGTCGTGCCAGCGATGATCTCCATCGCTCAAGACATGGCGTGCACGACAATGGAATGTCTAGATGGCTCCCGGTGAGCCACCCAGACCTCGCAAGGGGACTAAGCAGTGCACGCTTGCTTTGGTGGCGCTTGTCCTTGTTGGAAAAATGAGAATTAAGAGATGCTTGAGTCGTGCAAATTAGCACTGTCCTAAAGAAACTATTTCAAGATACTGAAATATTTCCTCAAGATAAAACAAGCCTTCCTCAAGATCTCTATCTTAAGGGATCATGAACAGCAAAATTATTTATATATCCAGATAATGACTCACTTATACTTTTTAACGTTAAAGGGCTAATAAAATTGAACGTTAAAGAAAATCTTATCAATAATAATAAAGGATAGAGTCAAAAATAAAATTATATTATTAAATAAATAAATATAAAAGTATCATTTGATAATTCAAAATACTTATCCCAAATAAATATTATCTTTTGAAATATATTCAAAAAATACAACAATCCCCTCATATTTCAAAAGAACCAATGACAAGGGTAAAAATTTTCTGGAACTATATGGATGCAACGTATTAGTTTAGTGTCTTTTAGACTTTGAACTAAACCTAGATTAATGAAGTATGACTTACTGAATTTTTGGTGAAATATAATATTTCTATGAACCAACAATTCTTTCTGTATGTTAGAGACTTCATCAATCATATTGCGAACCCACAAGTTTGCTGTTCAATGCTTTTTTTGCGCAAATAGGCCATACACGTACCTGGTTATTCATGAGAGCTCTAAAGATTTGGCCAAAAAATCTTATGGGAGCGGCCCCACTCCACTCTCATATAGGTGAATTCATCGAGTGTATACTGCTTTAAATACACCATCTTTAGGGACTATGAGTTCATTAAGAGGTCTTTAACTCATCCTCACAAATTATAGCAGTCAAAGCACTCACTATAAAAAGGACTTAAGTTGAAATGCTGTAGAGTCAATATTGACTTGTTATTACCCATAAGAACCTACTTCATGGGTCTCCAATCATATAGGTTGGGTTGCCATCTTTATTGACTACTTGTAGGCCTAAGTCCCATTTCCATAGAAGTTTGAAGAACTAATTTTCTTCATGTAGGTTTAGTCAGAGGGTGGGCTAAATTCACTTCTGACTTCACATATTCAATGGAAACTATTCCATCTTTCAGCAACTACTTTACAACATAATGTCTCAATTTCAAGTGTCTACTTTTCACAATTATAAGACTTATTTTTAGCAATAGCAATAGCCGCTTGACAATCACAGTGTATAGATACAGGAGGTAATAGATCCTTCACTGAAGGAATGTTTGCTAAGAAGTTTCTTAGCCAATCAGCCTCAGGCCTTGTCAACTCTTAGACTACAAATTCTGATTCCATAGTTGATCTAGCAATGATTGTTTGTTTAGCTGATTTCCATGCTATTGCACCACCACCAAGCGTGAACACATAACCACTAGTGGATTTTGTCACATTTGAATCAGAGATCCAATTAGCATCACTGTAACCTTCTAATACAGTGGGATATCCACTATACTGAATAACATAAGTCATGGTACCTCTCAAGTATTTCATTAGTCTAACCAATGCATACCAATGTTCACGATTGGGATTTTGAGTATATCTACTCAGTCTACACACATCATAAGCAATATTAGGTCTTGTAAAATTCATTAGATGCACCAAACTCCCAGTAATTTGAGCATACTTAGACTGAGCAACTAGGTCACCAAGATTTTTCCTCAATTGAGTATTAGCATCATTAGGAGTATTCACTGGTGTCATATCAAAATTTTCAAACTTCTTAAGAAGTCTCTCTACATAATGTTCTTGTGTCAACATAATACCATCATCACTCCGTCTGATTTTAATACCCAATATCATTTTTGCTTCACCCAGATCTTTCACATAAAAATTAGATGATAGAAAATATTTGGTACTTTTTATAATATCTAAACTGGTACCAAATATGAGCATATCATCCGCATACAAACTAATGATCACATATCGATCATTTACAACTTTAGTGTAAACACATTTATCCACTTCTATAGATGAAAACCCATAATTTATCAAAATTTGATCAAATTTCTCATGCCACTGTTTAGGAGCTTGTTTTAGGCCATAAAGAGATTTAACCAATTTACAAACTTTATGTTCATGTCCAGAATAACACATCCCTAAGGTTGAACCATATAAATTTCTTCTTCTAAATCACAATTCAAAAATGATGTTATAACATCCATTTGATGAACAAAAAGTTTATGGATAGAAGTTAATGCAAAAAGAACTCGAATAGAAGAAATTCTTGTCACCGGTGCAAATGTTTCAAAATAATCATTATTTTGCTTTAGAGAAAATCCTTTTGCTACTAAACGAGCTTTATATTTATCCATGGAGCCATCTAGATTATATCTTCTTTTGAAAATCTATTTACAACCAATTGGTTTTGTACCTGAGGGTAAATCTACTAAAACCCAAGTTTTATTTTTCATAATAGAATCAAATTTATTTTCAATTTCTTCTTTCCATAATATGATATCAAAAGAAGAGATAGCATCTAAATAAGTTAATGGATCATTGTCAACAAGAAAAGTTTGAAAATCATTTCCATAACAAAATTTTTTTCTTGGCCTCTTGCTCTTTCTTAATTCCTTATTAGAGGTAATTTCAGTATTTATCTCAACAGATGCATGAGAAATTTTATTAGACAGTGGAAAAATATGTTCAAAGAATTCAACATTCTTTGTCTCAACTATTGTATTGCAATCAAGCACATCACTTTTTAAAACAAGAAATCTGTATGCAATACTATGCTCAACATATCTAATGAACATACAATCAGAGGTTTTAGAACCTATTTTTCTTTTTTAGGTTTAAGTAATAACACTTTAGCAAGACACCCCACACTTTCAAATATTTCAAATTGGGTTTATAACCTTTCCATAACTCATAAGGTGTTTTGCCAGTTCTTTTATGTGGAATCCTGTTTTGCAAGTGACATGCAGACAAAATGGCTTCCCCCCACAAATTGTTAGGAGTATGAGAGCTGATTAACATGGAGTTCATCATTTCTTTTAAAGCTCTATTTTTCCCTTCAGCTACTCTATTGGACTTTGGAGAATAAGGAGGTGTTATCTCATGTATTATGCCTTCTTGTTCACAAAAATTATTTAGAAGTAAATATTCACCTCCTTTATCGGATCTAATTCTTTTAATTTTCCTATTAAGTTGATTTTCTACTTCAGTTTTATATGTCAAAAATGCATTATAAGAATTATCTTTATTTCTAAGCAAATAAAGTTTAGAGTATCTAGGACAACCATCTATAAAGGTAACATAATATCTTTTACCTCCTCTAGTCATAGTTTGCTTTAAATCACCTAAATAAGTGTGAATTAAATCTAATAATTCAATTTCTCTATTGACAGTTATACAAGTCTTCTTTGTTATTTTGGCTTCAGCACATATCTCACATTTCTCCAAGTTATCATTATAAATGCCAGATAGTAAACCCAAGTGATTGCATTTTCTTTATATAACTAGTATTAACATGTCCTAATCTAGCATGCCATAAATAAATTGAATCAACAATGTAAGCTAAAGAAGATGCATTCTCCATTATAACATTTGAATTGTTAAGTACAAAAAGTCCCTGGTTACAATAGCCTTTTCCCACAAATACATTATTCTTGGTCATTATAATTTTGCCATACTCAAATGACACTTTTACCCCAACTTTTCCTAACAGAGCCACAGAAATCAAATTTGCCCTGATATTTGGGATATGCAATACATCATTAAGGGCTAAAGTTTTTTTCCTGAAGTGAGCTTCAAGAGGACTTTTACCTTACCCAAAGCCTTAGTAGATCTTGAGTCTCTAAGGTAGATCACTTCTTCATCATCCCCTACTAGTGTATAGGAGGAAAATGCTTCTCGATTTGCATATATGTGCCTAGTAGCCCTAGAATCTACCACCCACTCTTTCACATTAGCTACAATGTTCACTTGAGAAACAACAACAATAATAATTTCATCTCCTTCAGCCAAATTAACCTTAGGAGGATTAGCCTTGCCGTTTTTATTTTTATATCGATTTCTACATCGAGGAGCATGATGACCAGGTTTCCCACAAACAAAGCAGATGCCTTTCTTTTTCTTGAAATTGGGATTATTAGGCTTGCAATTTTGGGACTTAGGTTCGTACCTTTTATTATTGCTTCACACCAAATGTGCTTTGAAGGTCATCTCCTTGGCTTTTGCAGCATTCGATTTCTTTTTCTTAGTATCTTCAATCCCTATGTGCGTCACGAGCTCCTCAATAGTGAAAGCCTTTTGCTTGTGCTTTAAGCCATTCTTGTAGTCACTCCAGGAATCAGGCAACTTTTCAATCAGCATTCCTGTGGCAAACTTTTCTGGCAATATGATTTCTTCACTCTTCAAGTCTTCAAGAAATTTTTTATATGCATTGATTTGAACTTTCATCTCCTTGTCATCAGTCATTTGCCAGTGATAGTATTTTCCTACGATGAACTTTTGCTTGGTTGCATCTTCAGAGGTAAACTTCTTTATTAATGTTTCCCAAATCGTTTTAGCTTCCTTATAGCTACAATAGATGTCGAATAGTTCATTAGAAGTATTTTGTAAGATAGTGTGATGACATACCTTATTGGCATGTTGCTACGATTCTTGTATGTTCGCATTATCAGTTGGAGGAGGTTGCAGATCAGTTAGAGCATAGGCAACTCCATGAACATCAATCAGTGAAATAACATGTTCTTGCCACCTTTTGAAGTTTTTGTTTGCAAAATCTTTGATCTTGGATATCTCAGGAAAAGGCTTAGCATATGACAAGTTGATTGGGACAATATCTTGTTGAGATTGAGGTGGTTGAGCAGTATCGGAAGAAGGAATAGCAGTGGCCATAGTTTCTTTAGATGGTTGGAAAAATAAGAATTAAGAGATGCTTGAGTTGTGCTAATTAGCACTGTTCTAAAGAAACTATTTCGAGATACTGAAATATTTCCCCAGGATAAAACAAGCCTTCCTCAAGATCTCTATCTTAAGAGATCATGAACAACAAAATTATTTATATATCCAGATAAGGACTCACTTAAACTTTTTAATGTTAGAGGGCTAATAAAATTGAATGTTAAAGATCTAACATTCTCTGAAAACTTAGATAAATGTGGGAGAAGTAGTAAAAGTTAGTTGAGTGATAAAATAAATCTTATCAATAATAATAAAGGATTGAGTCAAAATTAAAATTATATATTAAATAAATAAATATAAAAGTATCATTTGATAATTCAAAATACTTATCTCAAATAAATATTAAATTTTGAAATATATTCAAAAAATATAACAGGCCCTAGGGAACCCGGTTTTGTCTGCTCAACAAAACTTGACCTGAGAGGGTTTTATATGATGCCAAATGATGTGGTGGGGGCATCGTCCTGGGATACAACCGTCGCCCGGATGACCCCGCCAACGCCGCAACTCTATCACTTGATCACCCGAGTGCGCGCTCAAATTAAAGCCATGACTTGGACGGATTTCATCACTAAAATAATTTTAAATAATTCTCACTTCAATAATTACCACACTAATAATAATCAAAATATTATTCAAATAATTTAAAATAATTATTGTTTTAATAATTAATAATAATAATTCTAATTTTAAATAATGTTATCTATTTTAATAACAATTTTTTTAAAAAAATTGGATTATAAAAGGCCACAAATAAGTTATTTAAATAATTATAAAAGAGATGAGAGGCTAAAATGTAAAAAAATTAAGATTTTTTTAATTTGAGATTTTTACTTGCATACTCCTGTAAAATCATGAATTTGCTTAAATACCCTCATAAAAATGATATTTGCTTGTATACCCCTACAAATCAATTATATTTACTTACATGCCCTATGGTTAAGTAGACTCTTAATGGTGTTAAATCAATGAATGGGAATAAGGGTAAATTACCTAAATTGTTTGCTTATATACCCCTCTAATTTTTTTTTTCTTATTTTGTAGACATTACTTATTTCATTCAACAAATGACCATTATGGGTTTGTTAATATACCCATCAATTTTTTTATTATATTTTATATACTTTAATTATTTAAATTATAGATAACCAATGTAATTTGTTTATATACGCTTAAATTATTTTTAAAAATTATTAAAATTCATGAATTTTTTAGTAAATTCATATTTTTAAGGCTTTTACAACCATCTCTAAAAAATTTTACATTATCACATGCTCTTTACAAACATAACCTAAAAATATGTAAAAATTACGACATTTAACAATATATAACAAATACTTTCATATACCTACTTAAAATATAATCACATAGACCAATAATTTTTTTTGAACATCCATCAAATATCAAGTTTTTTACCATCAAGTTCTCTAAAAGATATAAAATTTTTGAACAAATAAGTTCCCCATAAAATTCTTTAAAATTGGGAGGTTCTCCGAGTAAGCTCTGACGACGGCGTTGATCACTCTAGGACCTCTGACGGTGAAGGTAACGACATATGCGCAGATGCCACGGTGTCGAGCTTAGCCGGAGTTGAGATGGTCCAGTAGGGTTAGGTTGAAACCTCCGAGGACGGCAAAACCATCTCTGACATCGATTTGAAAGAGCCGGTGAGTGAAATGGCATGGGTTGAAGAGAACCTCAAAAGATGGATGCTGAGTGGTTGAGAAATTTGGGAAATTTTCTCAGATGGTTTAAGTTGGATGATGTTAAGGGTAATTGGGTAATTTTGTTAAGTTGGGTTAAGTGGGAACTATGGTTAATTCCATAAACCCTAACGGTAGCTAACAATAACTAACGACAAGGATATATAAGTAAAAAAGTTAGTTTTATGCGGGTATGTAAGAAAAATAGTATTTTTATGGGATATTTAAGTAATTTCATGATTTTGCAGGAGTATGCAAGAAATTTCCCCTTTAATTTAAAAATGCCTAGTCAGCAGCCCAATCAACACATGGGTGCTAACTGGGCATTGATGTGATGGCCATAGAGCCATTTTGACAAATAAAATGACCCTAGGGTCATTTTGATAATATTAAATAAAGTTAGGGCCAATTTGGAAAAAAACCCAATATTATTTCAACACACTCGCATTCAAAGCTAACGGTCAGTAAAAAAAAGCTCATTTTTGTTTGTCTTCATTGACCAGCTCATTTTGAATTCATTACTATTATCTTTTTTCTTCATCTAGTTTCATAAATCTCCATTGAGCTGCATTGATCTCCATTAAACTTTGTTGAGGATGGAATTTTAGTTTTGAATTAAATTGAGCCAAATTTAAGTTTCCAAAAGTGAATTGACCATTTTAATTTTAAGCTAAATCAAACTAGCCTCGAGTTAAGCATAAGTTAAACAAATTTAAAGATGATTCATATAGATGATATAGAACAAGAAAGAGGGCTCTATTATTGATCTAATGAAAACAGAGTTCTTATTCAATGAGAGCATTCAAATAACAACAACCATAACACTCTAATTTCATAAAGCTATATAAAGCTATGAATTGAAAAAACGGTTAAAACTAACCAACTTATTACACTATTTCAAGAGCACCATTCTCTTGCATTCTGAAACATTCTTAACCAAGGACATGGAACAATCATCTACCCATGCCTCCACCGCAAAACCACCACCAGCAACTTCTTGGGCTGAAATTGTGAGCAATGTTTCACTCCGATGGATGAAGCCACGCTTAACAGTCTCAAGTCGTCAGTCACGGGCATGGTCCGAGTGGATGAAGACACTCAAATGAGGGCTCAAATGCACTTCCAGTTTGCACTCTATGGCAAATTATTCGGCAAACCGCTGCACTTTAAAGTAGTGAAATCCACTCTTTAGGGACTATGGAAGGAGTTTGGGAACTTTCAACTCTCAAACATGCCTAATGGTTACATTCTGTTAAGATGTGGAACTGAACAGTCCAAGAAGAAAATTCTCTTTGGGGGCCTGTGGTTGGTGAATGGCCTCACGCTTTAACTCGTTCCCTTGCAGCCTTTCTTCTAATCGGTGTATTCCAAACTCTCCAAAGCAATGGTCTGGATCCAGCTTCACAATCTCCCTGTGGAGCTCTAGGGTAGTGAATTTTTAGAATCTATTACTGAATCCATTAGAAGACTCCTAAAAGTGGATGAGCTCACTTCTTCGCTATCTCAAGCTAGACATGTGAGAGTTTGCATGGAAATTGATCTTGCTTGTCCTCTAAAATGAGGTTTTTGGTTAGAGAATGGTGATGATAAGATCTTTGTCATCATTCTATATGAGAGGCTACCAACCTTCTATTTTGACTGTGGCATGGTGAGATATGGAACTAATAGTTATAGCCGTAGTCGGGAAACATTGTCGAGGACCAGACGATGGGAAAACCTTTTGACGAGGGGAAGTTTCCAAAATATGCTAGGCCTTCCCCAATTGTTCCCTGGTCACGGCTGGTAACAACGCTAGATCCATCAGACATGGCTCCGCAGTTCAACTCCACGAATCTAGATGACTTGGAGTTCGGACCTCGCATGTTGGCTGGTCGGCGGCAGGATAAGTCAGGGATCCTAAGATCTTTCCAGGTCTCAAGGCCTGCCCAATTGATTCTTCATCCTTGGACCATACATTGGGGGAGTTACGAAGTGGCATGACTACTCGGAGTCATCTTATCAAAGGGAAAAAAAGGTGATTATTGAGTCCTCGGGATCTCCATCAGGTATGAGACTTCTGTCCTCGTCTTCCCAAAAGTAATCGACTACAAGACCAAATGAGCTCTTTTGGATTAAGTATGATCCTCCACCTGAAATGCTCGTTAGAGATGAAGGTGCTACCAGCAGTGACAGACCAACAGATAAAGAACATCAGATGCTCCTTGATAAGCTCGAAACGTTCTAAAGACGAGATTCGTTCTGAGGAGGAGGAAGACTCTATGGAGGAATCCGAAGAACACTCTTCCTTTCTCCTTTTTCTTTTTCTTTTTCTCTATTTGGCTCTTATTTTTTGTGGTTTTTTTCTCATGAATTTGAACATTAATATGATTTGGTGGAACTGTAGGGATGCTTCGGGTTTGGATAAGTTTAACTAGATCAGGTCCCTGAAGAAGGATCTTAAACTGGATCTCATTGCCCTGGTTGAGAACCGAGCTGATAACCTTAGAACTCATCGTTTCTGCTCTAAGTTTCCTATGTGTTGGAATTGGGCTTCCATTACCGCAGAAAGATACTTTGGCAATATTAGCGTACTCTGGCTTTAGAAAATTGGTAAAATCTCTCCCGTTGTTCATTCTAGACAAGCCCTTCATCTTATCTTGTCCCTTCCTTATGGAAATCATTGCATCATTACCGTGGTTTATAATGCTCAACATATAGGGCTGCAAAAATCTTTGTGGAATGAGCTCTCTTAGGTTACCACATCAACTCCCCTTGGATTGTCTTAAGAGATCTCAATGCCATCACTTATCCAGAAGACCACAAGGGAAGTTGCTTTAACTATTATGCCAGAAAAGCTGCTGTGTTTTCCAATTTTATCTCTGGAAGTTCTCTAATTAATGTGGTCTACTCAGGGGCTAATTTCTCTTGGTGTAATGGTCAACAAAGGTAATCTAGAAGATAGGCAAGGCTGGATAGGTGCCTGGTGAATGCTTCCTGGCTCTCCACTTTTAATAATTTTCATCTTAAGTACTTGCCCAAAATTTTCTCTGATCATGCCCCTATGTTTACTAATATATCGCATACTTCTTTTCTTCAGCATAAAATTTTTCAGTTTGAAAATTATTGGTTAGAGCATGCAAATTACATTCATGCTATTAGAAATGCAGTCCTCATTCAAGCCCCATGCATGCTTTTTATCATATTATTACTAGGGTGAGATATAGTGTTAATTCCATTGAGCGATATGGCCTGGGTGCTCTTGATAAGGAGATTAAAATGGTTGAATCCCAAATCCAGGCTTTAGAGGCAAATGATCTTAACAATGCTTCGGCTGACTCTACTAAAATGAGAAGTCTCCATAATAAGTACAGAGCTTTACTTAGACAAAACCATAGAAGATGGGCTCAACGCAATAGACTGAATTGGATTGATGGAGGGGACCTTAACTCTTCTTTTTTCCATAGGAGTGTTAGGTTACGAAGACACCATAACTTTATTTCCTTCATCAAAGATTTGGATGTAAACACCTTTTCTAAGAGACTGCAAATAGAAAATACCTTTGTTGATCACTTCTCTTCTCTTTGGAGGAACAATGATCAAAGAAACTTTGATCACATTCTTAATACCCTCCTAAATGATCACCATCTTTTGTCTACTGCCCAAAGGGATTCCTTGACCAAACTTGTCACCAAGGAAGAAATCCATAGGACCCTCCTTTCCTTACTTAAGGGAAAATCCCCTAGTCCTGATGGTCTGAATGTGGGATTTTTCAAATTTTTATGGAATGATTTAGGTGACCAACTATTCTTGGCCATAAATCATTTTTTTTCTGTGAATGCAGTGATGCCCAAAGCCTGGGTAAGACTTACATTATTTTAATCCCTTAAAAAGAGCACCCTAAATTGGTCATGGATTATCGTCCTATTTCCTCGTGCAATGTTTCCTACAAGATTGTCACTAATATCTTAGCCAACCATCTCAAGAATGTTGTTGATTTCTTAGTTGATAGAGAGCAATGCGGCTGTGTCCCTTGTAGAACTCCTATAGATAATATTATTCTGACTCATGAGGTTGTTCATTCCATTAACCATGATAAAACCATCCCCCCTCCCCAGGATGTTAATCAAAGTCGATATTGAGAAAGCCTATGACACTATTTATTGGGATGTTATTCTTGCTACTTTAATTCAGATGAATTTTCCTAGCATTTGGGTTTCCTATATTGAAACTTGTCTCAAAGCTACCTCCTTTTCTCTTCTCATCAATGGCAATCCTTCAGAATGGTTCTACCCCTCTAGGGGGGTAAGGCAAGGGGATCCTCTTTTCCTTTACCTCTTCTTCTGGATGCCCAAAATTTATCATTTACTCTTAATTATGCTAAGCAGCTTAATCTGGTCCCTGGTTTTAACAACAATCTGAGATACAATTTTAACCACCTTATATATGCAGATGCCCTCCTCATTGTCACTATTGCCTCCAGGAAATCTACCAGAAATGTCAAATTCTGCCTAAATATTTATTCCTATTTAGCTAGCCAAAAACCCAATCTAGGTAAATCCGAGATCCTTTTCCCTAATTGGTTTAGCAAAATAGTTTCTACCAATATTTGTTCCATTCTTCGATTCAGTCCTAGCAAAACTCCTTTCAAATGATTGATTCTACCAATGTTGCTGTTGCTAATTGGTATAAGACTCGCATTTCCAAAGCTGGTAAAGTAGTGCTTATCAATAGTGTCTTAATGGCCACTCCTTTATATTACCTTTCTGTGTATCCAATAGCTAACTCTGTTTTAAAAAGGTTGTCTCAAATTGCTAGGAAATTTCTCTGGGCTAATGACGGCAATCGTAGTGGCATCCCGGTGATTAATTGGAATTCTATTACTATGAGTAAACCTGAGGGGGGTTTGGGTATCCTAAATTTGCTTAAAGTCAAATATTCTTTGATGGATAAGAATCTTTTTAATTATCTTAACTCTCAAGACAACGTTTGGGTCAACATCCTTCAGCTGAAGTATGGTAATCATTATTTTTGGATGCAAAAAATTCCCAAACACTGTTATGTTTTCTTCAGGGGTCTGTGCAAATCTGCAGACATTCTGAAGCCCCATATTGGATCAACAGAATTAATCCATCTTCCACCTCTGTTTCACTTCATCCCTAGCTCTTTGAAATTCCCATTCTTTTTAAACTTGTCTTTTCTAACATGGATGAGGATTTTGAAAATTTTCAAATGAGTGATTTCATTGACAACACTGGGGAATGTTCATAGACTTAACATGGTTCTGGGTCCTATTTGGGATTCTCTGGTCATCAATCATGGGAAGATCACCCCAAAGGTAGCTAATCACTGGGTATGGTTTCCCAAAACCAACAGTAAGAAGATTTCGGCCTTTGTTAATTACTTTTTGAATAACTATCAGGCTGACACATATCAATGGGATGGTTGTAAGAATGTTTGGCGCTTGAATGTGGCTCCTAAAACTAAAACTTTCATTTGGATTCTGCTACAAAATAAGGTTAAAACTTATGATTATCTTTATCATATGAACTTGGGTCCCCATGATCCTTGTATCTTGTGTGGTTTGGTAGTTGAGACTTCTGATCACCTTTTAAGATTATGTGCTAAAAGTCAGTATGTTTGGAACATTGTGCAAGAGTAATCTGGTATAACTCTTTCTTTAACAGATCACATTGCCAAAGGAGAATGGCTTGACTACAACCATCATGGTTATTCCAAGTACTCGGCTTCTTTGATAGCGGCTACCATTTGGTATCTTTGGAAGACCAGGTGTGATAAAATTTTTAGAAAGATAAATCTGAATTATCCTCAAATAGCTTTCAATGCAATTAATCATACCAAAGAATTTATGTTCCAAACCAGTAACTTTAAATTTTTGAGCTTTTATATGCAGAACATGCCAAAAACTTGTGTGATGGGAATTTTCTCCTCAGTAGCTTGGAATGAAGGGATAGGTAAAGGTGGAGCTAGTTTCTTTTTTGTGGACTCTAACTTTAGTATTGCATGTGCAAGTTTATATCCAATGGAATTCAGCGGCATATTGGAAATGGAAGCAAAAGCTCTCATCTTTGCTTTACATAAGATCAGAGAGATGAATTCAAGCTGTTCCAACATTTTTATTAGTTCTCAATTCACAAGCGGTTGAAGTTAAACTTTGATAATTTGCCTATGCTGATGATTAAGATATTGTGGTTTGCTTTTTAATCTTCTATGATCATTGAAGATTCGAGAATATTGCATAACCAGCTAATGATCTTATGAGTGGGTATGAAGCCTAATCTGCATTTGGGTAGGCTTCTAGTTGGAAACTATTATTTTCTAGAAAGAATAAGCCCTTTGATGGAGAACCTTTTAAATAGTTCAACAAAAGAATTGCAATGTCCTAGTGATGTTGACATGGAGCTTGCACAAATTAACTAAGTTGCTGCATACCATTGCTGATATCTGGCCTTGTGAAATTTAAATACAGAAACCTTCCTACTAATTTTCTATACTTTCCTGGATCAGGAAGTAATAAAGCACTAATGTAAATTTTTTCCCTTTTGGAATTGGTATAGTTACTGAATTGGCATGTAACAAACCTACATCTGTGATATGTTAAGAACATATTTTCTCTGATTAATGAAAGTTCCATTTATTGATTTGGCAATCTCAAGACCTATAAATTATCTTGCAATACCCAAGTTGGGGTTGTTTGGTTGACTGTAAGTAGATGTAAGTGGTTGTAAAGTAAGTGATTTTACATGTAAAAGTGTGTTTGGTTTGCTGTAAAATACCACTTACATGGAAAAGCAAATGCAACATCATAGCTTTTTGCTGCAATTTGACTTACAGGAAATTCAGGCCATATGTCAAAATGCAGTGAAAATAAATGGTTACAATCACTGTAAAATTTCCCTACCATTGAACTTAATTTCCTAATAACTTTCTAAAAAGCACACCAATATGTAATAAGGGGTAATCTTAGCATTTCACATACATGATAATTATACCTCTCAACTTACATCAAACTAAATAAAGAAAAAGCAAATACAACATTTCAAGTAACAATAAACCAAACAGCTGTGATGTAAGTTAAACTACAATATTTTCACTTACATTGTAACTTCACTTACATATAATTTCACTTACAGACAACCAAACAACCCCTTATTATAAATTGCTGATGTAAAAATTCTTTGATTGGTATGATATTTACTTCATATGATCTTGTGATTTAAACATCATCTATATAGACATTTAAAGCCAAAAATGAAGAACCATTTGATCTCACATATACGAAATTATCATGTGCAGATTGTATAAAACCATATGTTTTTAATTTTTCTATAAATTCATAATTCCACTACTTGGAAGCCTTTTTTAGTCCATATAAGGACATTCTCAATCTGCATACTTCACATGGTGCTGCCTTTTTATATCCATTAGGTGGCAACATATAGACATCCTCCTATAAAAATCCATGTAAGAAGGATTATTAATTTCTAACTAATGCAATGGCCATGAAAAAGATGCTACAATTGCTAATATAATCCATACTGTGACAACCTTTGCAAACGGGGAAAAGCTTTCATTGAAATCAATTCCCACTATTTGATTGTAGCCCTTTGCTACTAATCTAGCTTTAAACCTTTCGATAGTTCCATCTAGCTTTAATTTGACTTTATAAACCCATTTAGAACCAATGTCTTTATTCCCTTGAGGCAGTTCAGTAATTTCCAAAGTATTATGTGCTTCTAAAACATCAATATCCTGTTGCATTGCCTTTACCCAATATGCATTTCTTTTGTTTGATTGTAAGACTTTGGTTCTTGGATGTTAGATAGATTTTCCAAAAAAGATAAATTTGTTGCAAAAAAGTGTGGTGTGGAAATGAGAAGTATGAGGAAATATTTCATATGTGATCTGTGTGTTAAGTAAAATAGAATGGTCAAATAATATATTTTTCTTTCCATAGGTAGTTGTAAAATAGCTTGTGATGTATAAACTTTCAACCATCTTGGTTTGTTCTCAACTCTAGTACTTCTCCTAACCTCATCAGTGGTAATTGACTGGTTCTTTTAATTTAAATCATTATATTATGTTTGTAATTTTCTAGTAACTTGATCATCATGTAAGTCAGGTGGGGAAGAGTCATGTACTATGGATTGTGAAGAAGTATCAAATGATATAATTTGTGGTGTAAATGTACTAATAGGATTATCATCATCAACTTAAATAGGCAAAGGTGTTTCAGGCTGAGTATATTGCTTATTATAGAAAGGAAAAATTGTTTCATGAAAAATCACATCTCTGGATGTAATGGTTTTGAATGTGTGTAAATCAACTAGTTTATAGGCTTTTTGTCCGGGTGAATACCTAATAAAAAATGCATTTATATGCTTTAGCCTTAAAATTAGTTTTGTGGGGTTTAATATTGGTTGCGTAACAGAAGCATCCAAAAGACCTAAGAAAGTTATAATTAAGTCTTCGGTTATACATAATCTAATAAGTTGATTTCTAGTCTAGAATAGGACTAAGAGTTCTATTTATAAGGTATGTAGTTGCAAGGATAATCTCTTCCCAAAATTTTAAAGGTGTTCTTGACAGAATCATGAGTGATTTGGCCACTTGAAGTAAATGCCTATGTTTTCTCTCTACCACTCCATTTTGTTGTGGAGTATAAACATTAGTTCTTTGATGTATTATGACTAAGTTTCTAAATAATTCTTGACATCTGCTACTTAGAAATTTTAAACCATTATTAGACACTTATAGTTCTCTTAAACTACTTGCTAACCATCTTTATAAAGGCATTTATAAATTCTATTGTTTGTGATTTATGTCTCATGAGATAAGTCTAAATACTTTTAGGGCTAGTTCATTTGGGCTGAAATGGGGGAAGTAGGTTGACTTCCGCCTACTTTAGCTATTCTTTTATCATGAAATGGGGGAAGTGGCACTTCCCCCGCTTCCCCTAGAAGTGAAAATTATATTAGATCCACAGAGATTTTACTACTAAAGTGGCTGAAGTGGATCTAATTTAATTATTGACTTCTTAACACTTCCCCAACCGGTTTGAAATCTTTGGAAGTGGGGTTGCATCCATTCCTTCTCCCTCATGCTCTCCATCCATCATTGACACCATCGTCACCGTCACCCTCAAGACCTCTATCGCTATTGACATCAAAACCTCATCGCCATTGCCGTCATCGGTGGACACCATCATCAAGAGATCTGCGCCACAAGTCAATGATTTTGAGCACTTTACTGTCGTTCTACCACTGAAGCTTCACCTTGTTCCAATCCAAACCTTCAATCATATCTCCCCCATCCTTAGAGGACCAGAAAAGCTAAATCTCCTTTTCCTCAGCTAGCCAGCTGGATTGTTCCTAGAATTTTCAGGTTTGATTTCTTCTTCTTCTTCTTCTTTCCCTTCTTGGCAACAAATTTGTGTCATTTTGGTTTTATTGACTTGATTTGGTGTTTTTTATAATCATTTTTTCTTCTCTGGCGATTTGTTGATCTTGTTGCGAATGGTGAATTGGATGATGTAGGGGTGAACTTGTGGCGTTGGGGCTTTGGTGGGTTTGCTTCTCTCCTGGATGTTCTTCTGGTGTTAAGAAGTGTGGATTGTCCATATTCATCAGCTTTCTTCGACAATCCCCACTCTTTGTTAGTCTTTTCATCTCCCTTTTCTTGTTTAGATCTTGTTGTAGTTTCCCTTTTTTTTAATTGATTTTCCTGATCATCTATTAAATGCACCCATATTGTTTTTTTCTTCTCTTCGTTCCTTTCAGTTCATGAATTTGGTTCTTTTTTGGTCCATTGTGCTTCTTGGCAATCTTGTATATTACTCTTTTATTATGTAGAATTTAGAAATTTTAATCTAATTTCATGAGTTCTTAATCTGGTTTGAATTTGCTTTTGAATAGTTCCTATCTCTTTTTATGATTCAAGTGAAAGTAAAAAAGTAATCATTTTTATAACTTTTTCTGCTTGGTTTTTTATATCGTTTGCTTATATGATTTTGTTAAGGTTGTCTGTGATATACTTAATGCATTTTATGATAAGGTTGATGAATTATATGATTTGCAATCTTCCTGTGAGTCAAGCAAATGATGGTTGTGTCTGCATACCAAAAAGTAGAGAGGGAAGACACATAGAAAGCTCTGTTGAGTTATTTAACCATTTGTTACCGAGAACAGGAACCCTTTGTTCTGCAAATTATTTTGGTCTTTTCTTTAGTTAAAAAGCAGAACTGAATTATCACTTGTGTTGCATGAAATGTTTGTGTTCAGACCTTTAACTTGATGCTTTTGAATATGATTGAATTCATATTGAACATCAACTATCAGAAGAATGCATGTAATTTCAAAATTTTTCAACTAACCACTGTATATCTACATCTAGGTATGTTTTTTGGGTTTCTAATCATACAACACAAATTATCTTATTTAAAATTTATTAACTTAATGAATTATTTATGGTATTTGTTATGAATGCATAGGTTGTTCCTTGGAGTAGTGAATGACAAACCTTTTTTGTTGAAGGAAGTTTTATCTTGCATGAGACAACTGCTATTTTGTTATGTATTTGAAAAAGCATTGTATGGATTTTATGTTTGACGTTATGTATTGGAGTTGCGTATTTGTTTTCTATGGATTTTGTGTTATGTACTCATGAACTCAGAATTTCCTTTTTATGATATCCATTTGCATCGTCATGAACCTGGCTGTTCTCCAGGATAAACCTCTTTTATTTCTTGGCTTGCCTTCATGACTGCAACTTCATTCTCCATTACTGTTTCTTTTTTAGTTTGAGAGTGACATGTGAATGTAATAAGAAGAGGAAGAGAGGATGGTGATGTGTGTGAGAACAATATGGGAATGCCAATTGATGTTCTCTTCTACATTGATTGTTAAATTAGTCTAGCAGGTAACATTTGTTGTATTAAATTTTAATATGTTGATGATATATATGTATATATGTCATTTGTGCAACTTATGAGGCATGTTTTTGGGTTTTTGTTGGAGGATTTATAATATCTTTTTAGAAAGTTTATTGATTTGGTTTGTGGTACCGTGGTACCTTATTCATCATTTACATAAATTATTAATCTAAGCATTTTTCCTTTTTTTCTTTTATTTTAATCTTGGTCTATGATGTTTGCAAGGTATTGATTGGACATAAATAAAAAAAAGTTGTCATGTATTACATTTTGTATTTGTACAAATTTGAAATGGGAAACTAATCTTTATAAATATTAAAAATTAAGGTTGATGCCCTACAACTCAATCAAATTAAAAGATATAAACATTAAAATTAAAATTTAAGAAGTTAAAAACAAATGAGCTTTTATTTAAATTTTTAAATATTTGATTTTGTAAAAATATAGAGTTTTAATCCTGTTTAATTATAATTTTATTATAATCTTTTTATTTGTAAGCACTTCCCTCACTTACATTGAAATGAACACGTTATGAAAGTCATTGCAGAAGTGACACCACTTACACTGAAATGAACATTGGAAGTGGGAAACTGAACACTTCATGGTAGTGTCAGTTCCTGCAAAATGAACACAGGTAGTGGTGAAAGTCATATCACTTCCACCACTTCAGGGAAATGATACTTCTACCACTTCATGACTTTCCCCCACTTCAGCCCAAATGAACAAACCCTTAGGGCTTGTTCATTTGGGCTGAAGTGGGGGGAAGTCAAGGAAGTGGGGGAAGTGTCACTTCCCTGAAGTGGTGGAAATGGTTTGACTTCTACCACTTCCAGTGTTCATTTTGCAAAAAGTGTCACTTTCCTGAAGTGTCCAGTTTTCCACTTCCGGTGTTCATTTCGGTGTAAGTGACACCACTTCTGTAATGACTTCCATGACATGTTCATTTCAACGGAAGTGAGGAAAGTGCTAAAAAATAATAATATTACAATAAAATTATAATTAAACATGATTAAAACTCTATATTATAGTTTAAATAAAAGTTTATTTGGTTTTTTATATCTTAAATTTTAATTTTTGATGCTTGTATCTTTTAATTTAATTGCAACTCTATACACCAAGATTAAAATTTTTTAAAAAAAAATCCCTTGCTAACATTATAGACCAAGTTTAGAAATTTTTTACCTATTTCAAACTTTATATTTACATCTTAATAACTTGCTAACATCATAGACCAAGATTAAAATAAAAAAAGTGGTGGTTCTAAGGAATTTTTTAATGTAGTAATATATATTTTTTAAAAATTAAAATATATATTTACCTGAATTGAAATTCAAGTCAAAACATAAAAAATTATCTCTCAGAGATAATAAGAAAAATAAAAACATAATAATACCATTATTTGTTATTGATTGATAAGTAAAAACTCTAACAAAATTCAAATGACTTGACTTTATAAAATACCAATAGCTCTGACTTAATAAGAAAGCATCTCTCTTTCCTCTAACCTAAATCCAATGGCTATGATTTAAAGTTCATCTTGGAAACACCAATCTCAACAACCAAACAACAACCATCTATTAGCAAATAATAAATGATGAAAATAACCAAAATTAATGGAAAAAATGGTCAACTTAAAAGGAAAATTTGAGTTCATGAATACATAATACAAAAATTATAGAAAAAACATAATGAAACTCCAATACATAATGTCAAACATAAAATCCATACAATACTCTTTCAATACATAACAAAATAACAATTGTCCCATTCATGATAAAACTTCCTTCAACAAGAAAGGCTTGCCATCCACACCTCCAAAGAACAACCTATGCATTCATGACAAAGACCATAAATAACTCATTAAGTATATAAATTTTAAAGAAAGTAATTTGTGTAGTATGATTAGAAATAAAAATATATATACCTAGTGAGATGACCTCCTTAAGGGATAGAGTTTCTTATGGAAGCAATGAAATTATCAAGCCATTTTTTTCGGAGAGATGGATTCCTTAAGTAGAAGTTTTCGGCCTCTTTTTTGTTGTCAATTAACTTGTTAAATACCATTTCCATGTCATCATCACTATAACCATCCATGTCCCACAGCGCATCGGTGAGTTTTTCTTTCCATGTCTTCTTTCTACTCCTATCTATTGATGTCACCAACTATGTTTTCTTTTCTCCAATGTCTTCTCCTGAAACATTATCACCACTGGTCCTCCTTGCACGGGTAACCCTAGCAGTAGTCCTACTCATAGTAGACCTTTGTGCTCTGTGTCTTTGATTTCCTGTATCGATAGGTTCATCTTCCAATGTTGCATTAGGTGGAGGTGGACTCTCATCCTCAACCGGCGCACCACCAAATTGGTCGAAGATGGTCCGTGCATAATCACCAGTAGCGTGGTCATCCCTAGCAACCAAACGTAGCTCTTCAAAAAATGGTATAGGCTTGTTTAAATACTCCTTGGCTTTTAGTTGTCCCTGTGCAAAATGAAAGATAATGTGGTAAATAATTGTGTTAACAATTGTGTCAAACATAAATAAATAAAACAAACATACCTCCACATATGTTCGATAGGTCTCATCTTCTAGCACTAACTTCTTTTCAGTGTCATTCCATCCAACACCGCTAAGGTTCATAAGCTTTTTACTGTCTTGATATTTTTGTTTCAAAGTGCGCATGTGATTTTCCACATTATCGGCATCCATGGAGGCAGTAGGAAACCTACTATTCATGACATTCGCTGCATCTACAAATGCCTGACGTTTGAAGGATTTATCAACTTTCAGGCCACTTCTTGCCATGTCTGCAAGTAATGGTATCAAAACATTATCCATTTCTTTTATCCATCTTTTGTTTGGTGTTCCTTTCCGCTTTTCACCTTGTGTACCCTCGGTATTGTTCATCCTACAATAATAATGAATATAGACATTCAATATGCTAATCAGTAAGGAAAAACATGTGATGAAATCCACACATAGTAATAATATCAACACATATATACTAGCAACTTATAAAATATTAATAAAACTATGAACTCAATGTACGTATTATCATAAGTCAATCATCCCAATGTACATGGCAATGAAGACACACAAAATAATTACCATTAGAAGAACAATGTCATCCCTTGAAATAATGTCATTACAAACATTATCTTTTTACAAAACTCATAATATAAAACTACTTTTATAGCAAGCACATAGCACTAATGTCAAGATAAAACATTAAAACCACAAAAACAATGTCATTCTATATTGTGCCCCCCTTTAACGTAGTCATGCCACATGTCATCCATAATTTTCTCACGAAGTTGCCTCCATTGCACTTGTGCATCCCGTCATTCCCCCCTTGTGATAGGTCTTTCATGCATATCAACTTCCTCCTCATCGGGGACATCCGCTTGTAGCAATATGTCATCCGGGTCTACTTCTTTTATAAAATTGTGCAACACACAACAAGCAAGGACAACATCCACTTGCATTGTGAATGGGTAGAATGACTTTGTGTCTAACATCCTAAACCGATTCTTCAAAATCCCAAATGCTCTCTCTATTCTTGATCTGAGCTGGGAATGACGAAGATTAAATAACTCCTTCGCATTTTGTGGTCTATGGCCTGCATGTTCTTTCAGATGATATCTAACTTTTCTGTAAGGGCTTTATGAATCCATGTGTTGTTGTGTACCCAACATCAACAATGTAGTATTTTCCTAACAAAAAATAGACAAAACTTGAACAAATTGTTTTTCAAAAGAATTTTATATAATAATGTCATTAAGTACATAATTTCGCTATATCATTAAACCTGGGGGAATATGCAAACCATAAGGCGCTGGTCTTGATAATGCATCTTTTAGGACGAGGTAGTCATTTGCCGAACCTTCCCAACCGGCGAGAACATATGTAAATTTTAAGTTAAAATTCCATGCAGCAAGCACATTTTGTGTGATGCCCTTTCTTCCTCGAAATTTACCAGCTAAATTTGCACTAACCCTTGCATCAATATAGGTTCCATCAATGAATCCAACACAATCCTGTAAACTTGTATTTCAATCATATTGTCTTACAACTATTGCATGATGATTTTAGAGAAAAAAATGAGATTAGGTTCGAAAATGAAATACCTTGAAAAAGGGATAGTAATTTGGGTTGCATTCTATATCTGGATGAATCAATGGGCCTGGTTGTTTAACAAACAAATCTCTAATAGCACAAATAGCTTGTAGCACGTCATTGAAATATCGGCTCACTATTGCACCAGATCTAATAAAATGAATTTTCATTGACTGATTTTTTGCATGATGACCAACTATGTGGAGAAATAATGCCACTTGCTCCTCTACCGCAACATGGATGGTGTCCCTTAAATGACCACGTTCTCTTAATAAGGTGCATAGTCTAAAAAAAGTGTCTTTGTTCATGCGTAAGTATTCTACGCAGTTATGAACTCCGCCATCTAATATACGAGTCATGTGTGCACTCCGATGAATATTCCTAGTCGACTGAGGCTCACGAGGTAGTGCCCGTCGTCATCCACAGTTAGACATTATGTCCAAGATAATTACGATAGTTACAAACACTGGTGCATCAATGAAAATGAGGTCATCTAAACTATTATTAGGCATTGACGACCTATATTTTAGATAAAATCACTTTCAGCATATGTAGAAAATAATCATTATAAAAGAAATTGTGAAAATATGGTTGTGAAATATTTGATACATATATAAATTTCGTTTGCTCTAGTAAAAAAAAATTGTGTTCATGCTTAGAATGATCATATAAAAATGTTAGATCTAAGAAACATGCTGGAATAAGCATAATATTACTAAATTAAGATCCAACCCAATGCATGCATGTTATTAATTCCAATCAAGTTGATGTGCTTTGATTAAAATGGTCAGATTTTAGGACCTTGATATAAGTTATGTGATTTGATAATGCAAACCATTACAAACACACTAAACATTTTTTAGGACCTTGTTATAAGTTATGCCATGTGGATAGTGATCCAATTATGACCGTTGGAAGTTGGTGTTTGATGTCAAAGATGGAGGAAAATTGAGAGAAGATATGAACTATGCTTCTAGACAAGTGCCAATTGCTTTCCTGCCTCCCTCATGTTTCTTATCCACTTCATCTTCTATCTCTTAATTTGTTCTCTCTCTCTCTCATTTTGTGTGTTATATATTTTATTTACTTATATTTGTATAGAAAATAATATTTGTGTAATCTTCTTGATTTATTTAAGTCTCTTTGTAACATAAAAAATTAATATACGAAAGCTTTTTTTTAACAAATTTAATCTTCTCAGTGGACTAAACATTGATGATGTTTGATCATTTTTTTTTATTTTAAAAAAATCTTAAAACTATGAGAGTTAGGCAAAACATTAGCCCTTTTTATAAAGTCATGGGCCTAGAACAAGATTTGATCTATTATTGTCAAGTACTTTGGGCGGCTTGGGGGTAAAATTGTGAATAAAAGCCCAAATGATTTCATCATAAAATACAGTTCTCTATTTTAGATTGCATGATTCTGTAAATAATAATAATACTATTTAGAAACTGAGTAGAATATTTGCAGAATCATATCATGAGAAGGCATCAAGCAATATAGGCAAAATACTAATCATCCTAGGCCTATGGTATTCTTATTCAAATATTTATTGTCATCAAGTTCCTCATAACCAAAACAAAGCAAAATAGAACAACAAACAGAAAACAAAAACTTTGACATCCAAGCAAAAGGCTTCAGAATAGCAGTATCATGAAAAAATATTAAACAATGTAGGCAATCTACAACAAAGTTCAACACTGTATATGGAAGCTGCTAGATTTGGAAGGTCTATGAAATTGCATTAAATAATTACAAAGATCATTTGTAATGATATCAAATATGATGTGCAGTACTCTAGGTGCAAGAGAGTACAGATACTACAGCTTATCAACAAATTAGAATAATCACAACAAGTTACCATGAAAAAGATTATTATATACTGACAAGCATTCAAGATATAGCAATTTCAAATGAAGCTAGGCCTTCATCAACAGAACCTCTAATTGTTCATCAGCAAAGACAGTGATAACCTTAACAAAAAGACAACCTTGATTGATAAACAACACAACACTCAAGAAATATCCCGCAACATATATATATATATATATATATTAAGAAAATTCAGAATATAAGTTATTGTACCAAGTTCCTTACACACACACACATATATTTATCACAGAAAAATTCAGAATTGAAGTTATTGTACCAAATTCAGAATTCAACTTTTGAGTGAAGTCTACAGACTTTTCTTTTTACTATAGTTATTAAAAACTATTTCATCTTATGTCTCACAAGCATCTTTGAAAAAAAAAGTCCTAATGATACACGGACAAATTACTTACAGTAAAAAATTTAGGTTACAACACTATAAATACAGTGTTGATCTTTGTAATTATTTAATACAGTCTTGATCATCACATGCCTGGAACAAAATATTATAAATAAATATAACAAACCCTGGAAAACAATCATGACAAGAGATGGCTATTAGTGTGGATTAAAGCAAAATTCATAAGTAGCCACCAAATGAAAACTAAAGCAAGCATGAAGCGATCACAAGGTCCTAGGACAAACAGAACCTCAAAATAATCAGTAATCAGAATTAAATAGTACAAGAGAATGTCACCCAACTATAATTTTCTTCAAGGCCAGAGACAAATATTTTATATGGAATTCCATCAAGGCACAAAGAGAAGGTGATCATGCTCTCTTAGGAAAACAAGAACCAATTAAACAAAGAAATAAACTTGCCTCAATTGCAGCTCAACTCCCAATATATAAACCTCACACTTCAATGAATTCCAGGAAACACAAAGATGTGCTCCGAAAGCTTGCTATCTATTACACTTCAAACTCCACCAACCTAGATTTCATCAGAACCACACATTTATAAAGATTAAGCTTTAATCTTACCAGACTCATATAAAGATTAAGGTTCTCAAACATTTCATGCATGTACTCAGCATGAGAATAACCACCAACCAACCTTGTTTCATGGATTTAATCTCTTCTCACTTTTGTTGCTCTGCCAACAGTGTCACAATCATCCTAGCATGACCAAATCAGTCATGAGTGAGGGGACTATTCATTGTAATAGTTAAAAAGTTGTGTAAATATCACCAAATAAAAAGACAGCAAACAGAAGGAAAATTGAAAGAAAAAATTTAACCCATGCCTAGATGAACATATATAAAAACAAGAAGAAGAAGAAGAAGAAGAAGAAGAAGAAGAGATCTAAAAAAGAGGAGAGAGATGACCTTGATAATGATGTGTTGCTGCTGTCGGATCTGGACGAAGGATGGGTTGCCACTGCCGGATCAGCACGGAGATGGGTTTCCGCTGCCAGATCTGGACGGGGGATGGGTTGCCTCTGTTGGATCTAGACGGAGGATGGGTCGCCACTGCCAGAACTAGATGGGGGATGGGTTGCCGCTACCGGATCTGGAAGGGGGAGGGATCAGCATTGTTGAACGGCGGAGCCTTTCGCCCTGTCGGAGCATTGCTGGTGGAGAAAGAAAGAGAGACTGCTAAATCAGGGAGAGAGAGAGTGTGTGGGAAGACTCCACTTCCAAGAGTTCATTAGGGTGAGGGAGGTGGGGGAACTCAGGTTTTTATATGAGCCTCACTTCAGCCACTTCAGCCATAAAACCACTGAAGTGAGTCTAGTATAAATTTGACTTCCTTTGGAAGTGGGGGAAGTGGGACTTCCCCCACTTCATGATAAAAGAACATATGAAGTGGGGGGGAAATCAACTCACTTCCCCCCACTTCAGCCCAAATAAACACACCCTTATGGTCCGTTTGGATCACATAATAGGAATGAGAATGAAAATGGTAATGGTAATGAGAATGAAAAAGTTTGGTTGGAAAAAATAAATATTAGGAATGTGAAAAGTGGGATAGATAATTATATGTATATTGCTCCATTTTATTGCATATGCATCAATCATCACGTTTAGTAGGAAAATATAACATATGAACGTAAAATAATATAGTCGGAGTCCTTCCATATTCTCCATATTAGCTGGGAGCATATGTTAAAAAAAAGCATAAGAAGATTATGGTAAATGTATAAAGTATTCAACTTTTATAAGGACAAGAGTCATTACATGTCTAAAATGGCATCCTATTAAATTGAACCAAGTTTAACATTCTAGTTTACTCATTAATTAAAAAAAACTCAACCTTCATTATTGTGCCAAAGTCAAAATAAATCAACTATAAAGTGCACATTTAGGGGTCGTTTGACACCTAGATTCATGGCTTGGAAGTGGGAATGGGATGCACCCATGAGGTTTAAACTCTTGTTTGGCAACCAGGGAAGGAGTGAATAAAGGGTTAGCATGGTAATGGGAAGGCTGCATGTGGGGTCTTCCTAATCCTGTCAAAATTGGGGGGAGTTGGACTCCTGAGTTATGTAATGACTATATTACCCTTACTTTTGAAAAGATTTCCACCTTTTTCTTCCTCTTTTCCCCATTGAGATCCACAATTACCCTTTTTTTTTTTTCCTCTTTTCCTGTTGAGATTCACCTCCGATCGTCCCTCTTCTCTGAGCTCCAGATCCATCGCCGACGACAACGCCGATGACGATCTCATCCTTCTCCTTTCCTTTCCTCTATGATCTGGCTTTAGACGTTTAACCAGGTTTATATATATATATATATATATATATATATATTTGAAGCTATTGTATTTTATTGAAGATTATGACAATAAATACGTGTCATTTGTGTGTGATGAAATATTAACATATGTATATAAATTTGAAGCTATTGTATTTTATTGAAGATTATGCCAATAAATATGTGTCATTTGTGTGTGATGAAAATATTAACATATGTATATATATATAT
>NC_052480.1:7314008-7386073 GCF_009730915.1 Dioscorea cayenensis subsp. rotundata | reverse complement strand
GGGCAAATTCCCTCACATCAATGTCATGTAGACATATAATTTAAAATACATATAAAATATTTTAATAAATGAAATTGTAACATCTTGTATAGTGTGCTTATGGGAAAAAAAAAAGCAAATGCAAATAAAATAAAACCCATATTTTACAATCACTTTCAATAAGTACAATTTATTGAAAGAATCAAAATCAAAACTACTGGGAGTAGGATTATATAGTGGCTTAACCACCACTGTAGGATTTACCATATTAGGCTGACTAATATGCAGAGCTATGAAGACATGCCACAAGTACTTAAGATGATATGTTTGGGACCATAAACTCACGATGGTAAATCGCTTTTTATCATTCAAATCTTGAGGGAGAGTACACCTCTACTTTTTATAGGAGGCCCATTTTAAGACTCACTGTACAATACCCTAATTTCAAAAGAACAATGAGTAAATAGTACTCTACAGTACATAGGGGCAGGGTTTCAAACCAGTATTTGCCTCATCGCTGGTAAAGTGAGAAACCACTACACTATAAGTTGTTCTCCAAAAGCTCTTTTTCAATTATGACTTACAAGAGTGAAAGAGAGAAATTTTTAGCTTTGTTTTGTTTTAATTGACATCACCTAAGGAAAATGATGAGCTTTTTGAAAAACTAATATGCCTTACAAAGCTAATTTTAATTATTATTTAATAAGAAAATAGTTTTATTTCATTACATGCTTAATTTTAGGTATTGCATTATTCATGTTTGATGATATATTATTATTATTATTTTTGAGCTTTGCATTGTATAGGATTCGAATTAATGATAGAGATTATTAAAGTGAGACATGATTATGTATGTTTCTTGTAACCCAGAATAGTTCACAACTTATAAGATAAAATATGATTTTGTATTCATTATTGGTTGTCACATGTTATATTACTATATGTGATAGAGTGATATGTCTCAACCAGTAGAGTGTAAACTCTTTCTAACATTGTGGGTATTTGTAGTTGATAAATATTGAATAGGACCAATATAAAACTCTTAAATCAAACATTGCCATAGAAAGAAATAGTTATTATGTTACAAAAAGTCCTTATTGCCCAAAGATGTTATTAAATCTGTTACAGCTAGGCTCTATAATTGGCATTATTTGACATTAAATCAAGATGGCGTAGCAATGATGATGATGTGGCAAGCCTACAGACATGGCAAGATGACTTGGCAAAGGATGCTGATGTGGTTTGAAGACTTGAAGACCATGGTTGGTGCTATATTTGGAGGATCTTTCTAAATAAACCAAGTAGAGAAAATCTATTGTTGGTAAGGAGCATCAAGGTGAAAGGATCTCTCTTGAAGAGCAAGTTTATCTAAAGTTATAATTTAATCTATCTTTGGTAAGATCCAAGATGATAAGATCTATCTTTGGTAAACTCTTTTCTCATAAGAGATTTATTTCTTGAATACCATGTGGAGGATATTCTAAAGAAATGTGTAATCTATTGTTGGCAAGTATAAAAGATCATCAAGGATTGCATGGGGCTTTGTTTGGTGGGAAGTTATTTGAAGACACACTAAGAAAAGGCAAGGGCAAGTCAACATGATTCTCAAGATCATAATTAGTAAAGTAATTTGAAGGAAAGATCCAAAGCTATTTATGGGTGGAGCTATTCAAAGACACAAGATTTCTATGGCAAGATTTGATAGAAGATTGAAGACCTATGCTAGGATGAATGAAAACTCATGCTTGAAAGATATTGAAAAACTAAACTTGGATGAGAAGAGATCAAGTTTAGTAGCAATATATTGAAGACCAAACTTGGATGAATGAAGATCAAGTTTGAAGATTTTGTGAAGACCAAACTTACACCAAGTTTGGAAAAAAAGATCGGGGCGATCTTTAGAGGCCATCTTTGGTGAGATGGATTCCTGCCTTAGTGGGCGTGACCTCGGGAGAGGGAACTGTTGATATGACGTGAGGAAGGAAGCTAGTTGCTGGTGGCAGGAGCTCAGGAGGGGTGGATTGCGTTGATACGAACTGGAGCAACCAAGAGGGTTGGAGGTGTCGCAAGTCATGTTGCAACTGGAGTTGGAACTCAATCATGGTCAACAGGTAGGCCGCATTGCAATCTCAGTTGTAAATGGTATTGTAATGTCTAACTTTGGAAGGTGTCAAAGTTAGGAAGTCTGGAGAATCTAAAAGAGGAAGCTTTAATGAGACGTAATGACATCTATATAAAACACCCTGCTTGAAGATTTAGGATGAGCCACGAGTAAGAGACCCTAAGATATGGGTTGAGGAGAGTGGGCATCAGTCAATTTAGAGAGGGTTATTCTTTGTTGTGAGAGAGTGAGTGTTGTAATTCTTTTTTCCTTTCCTTTTTTATTTTCTCCGGGCTCGGCCCCCCAGATGTAGGCAAGGTTGTGCTAAACTGGGTAACCAATTTGTGTGTCTCCTTTATCTTGCATGATTGAGTGTGTGTGAGTTCATTACTTATGAGGTTGAGCGAAACATTATCACACATCTACCCTCCGAAAACTAACAAAATATTATATATAAATTATATTACTTTGATAGTATCAACAGGTAATGCTAATTGGAGACTATATACGGACACATTGAGTTATATAATGAAGACATGAACGTTTGTAGTCATCCAAGATGGGATCTATCACTCCTATTGTAGGAGAGAATATTCGGCAAATTAATTTTCTGAAAGTATTTTATTATATATAAAATATATATTATTATACATAAATTTTTAAATTTTTTTATGTCCAATAGTATAAGGAAACACATATAAGTTAGGATCGACAATGCCATTGGTGGTCTAATCATACACACATATATGGAATATTTATTGATAGAGAGACTAATATGTAAAATATTATATTGGGGTCTCACTCTCACATATGAATATCTCTAATCTTTCGATTAAATTATAATTTCTTGATGGACATGATTGTGATTATTAGAATTAGTATGGACTAATTTACTAAAGAGGTAGGGATCCGTATCACATATATTCATGTGTTCATGTGATCAATCCTTGATGATTAATTAATTATTGATTAAATATCAATTAATAGTAATTGATAGTCCTAATTTGATTAGAATGATTTTTTTTCTAATCCTAAGTTGATTAGATTGATTTCTACCAACACTTTTATATTTATAACCCTCTCTATTTCCATAAAACACAAGGAAATCAGCCACATCATTAATCAAAGCATAAGGCCCACATGCTCTAAGGTCTATAATTAAATAACTCCTTATAATGCAAACTATTGGTATACCATATCAAATGGCAGATAAATAATTTCTTACAATGCATAGTATAAAACATACCACATTAATATAAAAGAAGACTTAAATCCAATAAAATATATTTTTAAATTATTTAAAATTTGCTCTTTGAAATTCTCTTAAAGCAAATTGCTACTTTATTAGTATAACTAGTTAAATTTCCATACTTCACGCCAGGTTTTTTGTAATTTTGGTGCTTTTGAGATAATGTTGCATATAGACAAACAATTCAAAACATAAAGTAGTTTAATCATCTAAATTGTAACATCATACATAGAATGCCTACGTGAAAATAAGTGAAGCAACTATAAATGAGACAACAACTAATAGATGAATAATTTAAACAACCAAAAAAGAAAATAGTATTTAGAAGGAAAATAAAAGAGCAAACTAAACTTAATTATATAATAATAGATTTCATAACATATTCAACAACTCATTGATTAAAATCAAAACCATTACTATTAATACTTTTGGAACTAAATCCCACAAACAACAAACTAGTTCAATCGGATGATGCAATGGCGGAACCAGGATTTACTAATTTGGGAAGGAGGGGCTAATTCAATATATATATATATATATATATATATAGATATAGATATAGATATAGATATATAAGTATTTATTCAAAATGTAAATAATGAGATAATAAAATTTTTTATTAAAACAACCACACTATGAATACATTATTAGGAAAAAGTATACTGACAACGCCCCTTGCGTGTGACCAGCAAGTGCATGGGTTTGTCGAAGTAATAAATTCCAAATGAATGGGGTATCATATCCACAGTGAGTATGGAATAAAAATACCAAAATTGCTACTTAACCAAGTGAAGATGAATAACGATTGTGTTGATAAGATGTGATTTAAAAAGAAATAAAAGAAACAAGAATGAGAAGCACAAGTGGGTGAGAGGAAAGACAATCAATAGAAGTGGGGTACTCGGACAATGCTCCCCCTAGGACTAATGTTTCAAGTGCAAGACCTACTATTATACTTCCTAACTAATACTTAATGAGTCATGGAAATCCTAAAGCACACGGTCCC
Source organism: Dioscorea cayenensis subsp. rotundata (assembly GCF_009730915.1). Classification (NCBI taxonomy): domain Eukaryota; kingdom Viridiplantae; phylum Streptophyta; class Magnoliopsida; order Dioscoreales; family Dioscoreaceae; genus Dioscorea; species Dioscorea cayenensis. Next base: position 7,381,738 of record NC_052480.1, on the reverse strand, counting down.
AAACCTAAGGTCAACCATGACTAACTCTACACTATGTCCCGGCGGAGAAATCACTCAGTCTCAACACCTCACACTGTGTAAAGTTGCATGAAGTTCTAGGGATTCCAAGTGATAAACCCTATTCTTATGTGTAGATCTAACCCTTTGGTCCAGGCAAAAGACCCCTAGTCACAATCAAGCCCCGGATACTAAAGTCACTTCAACGCTTCACTCTAGTGCTCACGTAACTAAGTCCCAACGGAGTTCATCCCTTAGTACTTCACTCTATTGCGACTGCAAAGAACTCTAGGAAATGGAGGTAGGATAAATCACACCGAAGGGGAAAGGGGACGCTCCGCTACCTCTCGACTCATCCTCTCAACCCTCTCAAATCTAGTATTGTTTAACCATCATGGTGTGTCACCCATCCACAAAGGTTACCAAGAAGAAGTCTCAACCCTAGTGTCACTCTAAGGGAGAAATCATTTAACAAGCATTCAAGATTGGAACTCAATTTAAACATCAATTAAGGAAAGCATAATAAAAAGTCAAAGAAACAATAACATCCTAGGGTTTACAAAATTCAAGTACCCATTAGGGCGTTTAGCTCTCCATGGAGCAAGATACAATCAATAATGAAATCAAAAGTAAAAAACAAGTAATCCATAGAAAAACCCCCTCGGTATTCGTATCGATGGTCTTTTCGAGTAGCATCGTCTTCTCTAAAGGTCCCTCTTGTCCGGCCTAGGGCACACCTCGCCGGATCGATACCAACGAAAGCTCCCCCAATAACCTTCTTCCAAGCGGAGCGCGGTGTCAAACCCGTAGAATCACTCTAAAGACTTGCTAAAAGCCTCTCAAAACCCAAGCTGACGATCTCCCAAAAGATTGAGAAAAGTTGGAGAGAAGGATGAAAGATTCTTCCTAAAATCGGGCTGAATCACGGCTTAAATAGGGCTGGAATCAGGCATCCACACGCCCCTATGGATTCTCAACACGGGCCTGTGGAATTTCCACACAGGCGTAGGGAATTTCCACACGCCAGTGTGGATTCTCTGGAAACCTGATTTTCGGCCGGCTGTGAACAGTAACTGCTATAGCATTCCGCCAAAACACTCCCAATTCCACACTTTTCATCAAGGCAACTTAAACGGGCACACGTTTATGCCATAGATCGCAACTCTTCTTCAATCAATAGCCTCATTGGTGAGGATCTTGCTATCAATGCACAGGTCGGGATACGCAAATGTAACTGCCTTCGTGCCCCTCCAACTCATTATAATGGATTAAATATATGGAGGTTGGCACACATTCACGTATCTTGGAGCCCCACTTATGTCTTCGCGTTTGTTCCTTCTAAGATCCCACCCAATAGTGCGTTCACGATCTACTTTTGGCTTTTTTTCTTAATACTTAGCTTCACAAACCTACATGCGCAAAATAACACAAATACACATGTATTAGCGCTTTAACCTGATAAAAGTAATGCTCATCGTAAGGAAAGAACACTTCGCATTCTTAACACACAAGCACTTATCACATACAACAACTATTTATGAACGCTTGAACTAGAACCGATGCCAGCGTTAGTGCTAGAAATGTTAGGCATGTGGGTCAGACTAAAAGGAGGTAATTGAATCCACTGAGTTTGCATTTTCTAAAAATGTTGTAGAATCGCTTCATTGTCTATAGTTGCAAAAACCTCCCGCTCAACATAGATAACTAGGCTATCATTCATCAACTCGTCTTCCATTTTATTGCGTAAGTCAGTTTTCACAATATTCATCACCGAAAACACCTTCTCAACACTAGCTATCACAACTGCTAAAACCAATGCCAACTCGATAAGACGATAAATAAGTGGAAAAATAATACATTTACCTGTCTCAACCATCTTCCTAGCAAAACCTCCTAAGCCCCCAACATTTATGAAATTTGGATCATGTCGCACATTATAAATAAAAGTAGCAAGTTGATCCTCAAAGCATCATATGCTCAGTCATTGTGAAATCTTCAGGATAAAATTCTGTAAGATGAAGTAGTTTGTGGATGTTGAATTTGGAGAATGAGTTGCTTGGATCAAGGCATGACAGAAGAAGAAGAAGTAACTCTGTGATAGTTTCTGGGAAGCAGTTTTGCATTTCTTGTGCAATCAAATCAATGGCCTAACATTGCCACAATAATAATATTACAAATATTTCTAAAAAACTAAATTAATGAGATTTACAAATGAATATAAAGAATACTAATCTCTTAAAAATTTCAACGAGGTAATGGTGAAAATGAGTAATGACTTGCCCTTCCCGTCTAGAACGACCACGGATTCGCATATTATCCTCCATATTAGGCACCATGTTAGAGTTTCCTTCACAAAAAGATCCAAATTGCTCCAAAAATGCCTCCCATTTTGTCTCCCTCAAGTCTTAAAGTTGAGCCTTTACAACTTCAATCAAACGCATTGCTTGAACAATATTTTGATCCTTTGTTGTAAGGCAAGTGCTAACTCATTTGTTATTCCCAACAAACACCTCATCAAATACATCACAAACACGAATTGATAATTCTCCATTTTTTCAATCAAACTTGCCATTATGCATCTATTATCATTAGAGGCACCATCATCATGCACATTTTAAAGGACATCTAACACTGAAGTCCACATTGAGACTAGTCGAAGAATGGTAGCGTAATGCGATCCCCAACGAGTATCACCCTATCTTGCTAAACTGGATTCTTGATTTTGTCCTGTCTCTGGCTATGTCTACCTTCTCCAATTGCTCAACCAACATGTCATGGTGATGTTGCTGAAGTTGGTCTTTCCTTTTGCAAGATGCTCCCGTCGCGTTAACAATCATAGTAACATATTGGAAAAAATCACTCACAATTTGACTGTCTTTAGCAACAACAACAATCACTAATTGGAGCTGATGAGCAAAACAATGGATATACCTTGCGTATGGATTTTCTTTTAGTACAAGTGCCTTCAAACCGTTGAATTCTCCTTGCATATTTGAAGCCCCATCATATCCTTGTCCCCTCAGTCTTGAAAGAGATAACCCATGTTTGGCAAATAAACAATCAATGGCATTCTTCAATGAAATAGTTGATGTATATGACACATGAACCATAGCAAGAAACCACTCTATCACATACCCATTCTTACTCACATATCACGAACAACTCTCATTTGCTCCTTCACTGACACATCCCAGGCTTTCATCAATCATAAGAGAAAAATACTAATCTCCAATATCATCAACAATAGCACATGTAATCTCTGTTGCGCAAGCATTTTCTAACTCCTTCTAAATTTTCGGAGAAGTCCTTTGATTATTTGCAGGAGCGTTTTGATTGACCACCCTGAAAACCTTATCATTCCGTAGGCTATACCACTCGAGCAGCTCAATTAAATTTCCCTTGTTTAAGGAGCTCAAGGACTCATCATGTCCACAGAAAGGAAAACCTTGGTTCAATAGAAAATGTGTCACATCTAAAACAACTGTTAAACGAGTATGGTATTCAACCTTCATCTCTTGTAAATGTGTAGCTAATTAGTGTGACACGCTCTGCCTCTGATTTTGAGAAACTCTAAAATTATACTCTTGCATCATTATGCACACTGCTCATAGCACCAACATGCTCTACAAATTATTCTAATGCTTTTTTGTCCAATTATTTAACCCTTTTTTAGTGAATGCATCTTCTCTTATTTGATTTCCCCTACTTGTGGTGAAAAGGTAACACCAAAAACAAAATGTTGAATCTTTTGTCACACTGTACTCTAACTATGGATATTTTTTAAACCATGCATCCTGAAAACTCCTTCTTTGTTTGCCATACTCCTTTTGTGGAAGACTGTGGCCAGTTGGTTGATAGGGGCCTCTAATTAAATATTTCCTTCGTACTTGATCTCTAATCCCGATATCAAAGTCTTCAATCGGCTTTCGAAGTCCCGGATCACTAATGATGTCATTTGAATTGAAATTCACATCAATGTTTTTCTCACTTGATCCAGAGCGCGGTGTTGCTTTCAGACAATTGGATGACTCTTCACTCCGTGGTCATTTAATTAAAAATTTATCCATGTCCAATTGGCTATGAAAGTGTATAATGCTATCCATTATCCAAAGACCAAAGTAAACATGTATAAATACAATTGATAAGAAAATAGTAGCTAAATATTCAAAGGCAAAAATATTTGTAATTCATTTCAAAGCATAGGATTAAGATAATGTGATAATTAGGATTAGTAAGCTTTTATAATTAATTTAGATCAAACAAACAACAAAATTTAATAAATAAGAAATAAAAAAAAAATTTTTACAGATGAACTTGAAAAGGTCTTTGTGATAGGAATTAAATATTTATCATGATCACCACATTCAATAAAAGTATAATGTTGAAAACAAATGAGCATGATGGGCTAAATGAACATTAGACATTAGCGTTAGTATATCACAAGTTCAAGCTAACTACTTTGGATCTATGAAAATGTGAGACATAAATTTTCTTTTTTGGATCTTGTATCTTGTTCTCAGATCTTTGAACATTTCTTTTTATATGTTGATTGAACACCATATATTTTGTTCATTGTATGAGATTTCAAGATTTCATTATCAACTTAGACTTGGTCCTTATTATTCAAATGAAAAATTTTCAATTCAATTGTCACTATGGCATTCTTAGATATTATCAAATGAGAATTTTCAATTCAAATGTTGGTTATCATCAAATATCAATCCATGGTCTCTATATCTCATACTCATAGTCTGAAAATTTGAACATTTATGTTTCTTTTTCTTGTTAAAGTGATCAGATACAGTTGGAAACTTGCAATATAAGTTGGAGAATATAAAATTATGGTGTTCTTAAGTGCTTTGTTTATAATTCAACTCAAGTAACTATCAATGATCAATCAGTTAATCATTTATATTAATCATGTATCTTAATTTGACTTATTTTTGTAGCATCTCCATGGACTTGTCTTATAGAAATGTACATGCTAATTGCTAAATTAAGTATATGTGAACAAAAGTCATAAGCTCATACAAATCTTAAGTAAAAGAGCAACTACTTATAAGTTACAAAAACTGGCTCTCAAGTTTCAAACTCAATCCTCAAAGAGTCAAAGCCAAATTCTTTGAATATGAGATTTTCTGAAAAAAAAATAACATAATATTGATTCATGAATCTGATGAATGATGAACAAAAGATTCAAAACTATAAAATTCAATTCAAACAAAAAATTAAAAAAAGATACACTGACACATAATGCTTACACATTGGAGTTTGGAGAAACACCAAGAATCAAGGATTTAAAACTCAAGAGTCAAGATCTTGTCTGTTGAGGCTTCAATAAAACTTTTAATTGGAGGATAGGTTGGACAGTAACTAGCAAGAAAAGAGAACTTTTTGATCTAGGGATTTATCTGTTGAGCAAGAGCAACATGTTGAGTTTGAACCATTGAGGGCAACCAATGAAAAGTTTGGGTATTGGATTCAGATCATAATTTAAATCCAGTAACTGGATAACAATTGTTGGAAAAAAAACATGAACGTGATGACAGAACAGGAAGACTGAGGCGTGCAAGAGCACTGTCCTTAAGAACAAATTCGCCTCCTTATTGCAGTGCGACAGGAAATCACAGACGGTGTTGTTCTCCAGGATTCAACAGTCAGGTCCTCTGTTCGCGCTCAGATTTACGATCAAGGGGAAAGAGGAAGATGAAGAGAACAATTTTGGAGATGGATCAGGTTTTAATATATTCGGACAGGCGACAGGACAGAGGGGTGCGGAAGACGAAGAGGTCCGGGAACGGTCGGCTCTCAAAGAGGCACGGTGAAAGGCGAAGATGAGTTCAGAATTTCTAAGCTAATTTCCGGATCCAAACCCTGAAATTTGCAACCCCCCTGCGCCTGCGCGTAAGAGAGCATAACCACTAAAGTAAGGTTAAAGGATAATGAATAGTACTATATATAAAGTGGATGAAGTTCTTGTAGCTAGGCAATGTGGTACTAAACTTTTAGTGGAAATATTTTGAAACAAATATGGGCCTAAAGTATATGGGCCCTCTAACAATAATAACTCAATGAGAATGAGTGGAATTAGATTTATCACATGTGGGTGGGGTGGGGGGTGAAGTCCCCCGCTCGCATCCCCTTGAGATAACTAATACCTTCCTATTGAGAAGGAATGCCTCGCATTAATGTGAGCAGTACTCAAGTTGCGATATTAATTATGTTGTTCTTCCTTATTAAAATTTTGTCAATACTAACAAGTTTTAGACACATAATTATAGTCTATGTTTTCTTAATGATTTTCATGGTTTTGAGGTAATATTAAATATCGACATATATTTTAAAATACAAATAAAGTATTTTCATTATTGAAATTGCAACATTATGCATAGATTATTTGTGAAAAATGAGCAAAGTAAATGCAAAAGAAATAATACTTAACAAAAGAAAAACTCAATAAAAACAAAAAGAAAAAAAGTATTTAGAAGAGAAACAAAAGAGCTAAGAAAATTTAATTACAAATTAATAAATTTAACAAATTTTTCTATTACTCATTGAAAGAATTAAAATCAAAATCCCCAGCATTAGGATTTTAACCACAATTTTTAGAAACTTATTGACTTTCTTGATCTCTTCAATACATTTTTTTTGTTTTTGTTGACATAAACCCATGCAAAATCACCCTTACAAGTGTGACTCACAAATTGGCCATATATATATATATATATATATATAGCTTTGTAGGAGTAGAAGAAAGGAAAAATTTTTAATACATTTTTTTTTTGTTTGGATTTAAAGCCAGATAAATAACTTCTTAGCAAACTATAAACATACCACATTTAATGTAAACAAACACTTAAATACAATAAAAAAAAGTTAAATTATTTTAAAGTTTCTCCTTCAAGTCCACTAAAATCAAATTATACAACTACTTTAATATTATGTATTGATATTAACAATACATGAATTCCTTGACTTTGCATCAGAATTTTTATAATTTTAGGGTTTTGAAGCAATATTGTACATAGACATAAAATAGCAACTCTAATACTATTATTAAATAACTCCTTGTGTTGAAAGTTGTTGCCGTACCTTGATTTTAAGAAGTTTCATGGATATTTATTATATAAATAAATAAATATAATTAAAAAATTCAATTATTATTACCACATTTGATATAAATAAAAACTTAAATGTAATAAAAAAATATATAAATTGTTCCTAGATAAACTCTTTTACATATTATAAATCTACTTTAATAGCTATAAATTATTGTTATTATTATTAGCAGCAGGCTGCTGGAGTCTCTTTTGCATATAATCCCCTTTGATTTAACACTTATCTAGTTAATATTTAATTTAAAATACCATATTATTTCTTTTATTGCAAATAATTAATTAGCTTATGTTACTATAAAAATATTCTGAAAATTGTAATAAGTTTTGAATTATAACTGATGTAAATATCCAAATAATTTATTTTGTAGAAAATATACCCCAGGTCCCCAACTATTACTCTACTATTAATAATATAATTAAACATATGCATAAATATAAAAATAATCATATATACTTAAATATTAAGGTTTTTTTTATATAATTTCACACTTTCGAATAATATGAACATACTTAAAAATACACATTGTGATTCATGTTAATTTTAAAAAAATAAAAAATAACTATATATTTTAAATACCTTGTGCTAAGTGCATGGAAGCTAGGTGACAATAAAGATGACTATAAAATTAGATTTACGTGGAAGCGTGCACAAACAAAATAGACCCTATATAGACAGTGGCGGAACTAAAAGAACAAAGAAGGGTGCTCATTTAAAAATTATAAATATTTATATATTTTTTTTAATTTAAAAAATATACATTTACAATTTTTTTATCCAAAACAAAATAAAAAAATTAAGGGGCAAAATAATAAATTTTTATAATTATTTTTTCTATAAATATATTTATAAATATTTTTTTTAAAATATATATTTTATATGTTACATCCTAAACTAATAAAAACCACGGTTTCAACTAATAAATATTTGCAATTTTCTAAAAAAAATAATTTTTTTCTTATATATAAATTAATTTGTAATAAATGGATGATGAAACAATAATTTTTTGAGAAACGAATCTTTTATATTATATAAACTAATTTATAAAATATCTAAATAATAAATTTGATTTTTGTTCTAAATATTATTTTTTTAAACTATCAGTATTAATTTGTAAAAATAATAATATTTTTAGAAAAATGAAAATAAATATCTAATGAGTTATATATATGTATGTATAGAGAGAGAAAAGGGGAAGGGGAGAGAAAAGGGGGCATGTATATAGATATATAGTACTTAGACCCCCTCGTATATAGATATAGTACTTTAAGATTTATTATTTATTAGACCTTGTAATGGTAAAAAATTAAAAAATAATAATAATTTAGAGATATAAACTGATTTGAAGATCCATCTAACAGCCAACAACAACTTAACTCAAGTGATTAGCGGCATTAAAATAAGTCTTTTGTGTGGCATATTAAGTGGTGGGGATTCCAATCTCTGTTGGAGGAGACAAGGAATGTCGCAATTAACTCAAACATTATATAAAAAAATTCATCTAACATTTGCAAATCATAATAACTTCATGCTTTTACTTATATTTTCTCTTTTTTATTTTATTTTTATGTGAAAAGTCAATGACAATGAAAAACAGATAGTGACAATGGTGTGGAGAGTGCATGATTCACGGTGAGCTTGAATGACCTCCTAGGATTTTTTTTTTTAATATTTCTCTTGTTATTGGTTTATATATATACATATATGTCTCTTTTTTATAAGTATTAATTTTTCATGTATTTACATATTTACTTTTCTCTATCATTTATTTTTTCCTAGTATTTTTGTATTTTATATTTGTCACATAATTAATAATGTTCATGATAGGGAGGAAGAAATAAGAAGTGAATCTATAATAAATTATTAATTAAGATGTTTGAGAGAAATTATTACTTGTTATCCTCCCTCATATTGTACGTCGAATTAGTTTGAATCATACTTTAGCAACCCGAATGCTAAAAAAAAACATAAAGTAAACTTTTACTAGCTCAAAAACATTAAGTACCAAAGTTAGAATACATGTGTATTTGTTCTAATTCTTAGGTTAAAATGCTCAGATTATTAATATATCAGCTTTAATTGTTAGAGTACCCTTTTTAAAAATATCTGCTACCATGCTATCAGCTTAAATCACAAGTGTACTAGATTTAATTATGAAGCTACTCTCTTAGAAATATCTACTGCATGCTTATTTTACATGTGTACAAGTTCTAATTCTCAAACTACATGTCATGACAATTTTTATTACTTACATAAGATCGTAATTGTACCCACTCAAAATCAAGAGTTATTTATTCAAAAAATAATTAGTAAATTTAACTTTACTCAAAATATATTAGGAAAAAAAAAATTTATTCAATATTATTTATTTGCTATCTTTTTTCATTTAAATTATTGTAAATAATCATAAAATAAACTAAAATTTAAGAACGTTTTTCATTCAAAATGTTTTCAAATAATTTTAAATTTTACCGGTTAGTAATCCTAGGTCCTAGAACTTAATCATTTGTCATTTTGTTATATTACTTTAATAGTTTTCTATTAAAGTTTATCTTTCGGAACTACTCATATCGGATCAGAGATCAATTTCTAGGATTTATCATAAACCTAATTAGTTCTATATCCAACTAATCCAAGCTTAGATCAAATGGTAATATATATATATATATATAAATACAGTGACAGACTCACATTACAACAAACAGCTCTATCAAGTGTCGGTAAAACGATCTCCATCACATTCCCTGGTCAACCATCTCTCGGCAAGCTTCCCATACTCGTTGGTCCACTGCATTCAAATAAAACAAAATAAAAACCATCACATTATCCCAATTAGAAATATCTAGACAGCTCATATTATTATTACAAATAACTTTAATGATCTATAACCAATTAGAAATATCTAGACAGCTCACATTATCTCCTTTTTGTATTTTTTTCTTTATTTGAAATATAACCATTAAGTCCTACACGTGACAAACAAATTGGTTTTTAACTAAAGTTTCATCACTTTTCCACTTCAGAAGAAGTTTCTCCTAGATTTTATCATTAAAAATTTAACTAATATTTTTATGAAATACAATTGAAATATTAATTAGTTACAAATAGACGGAAAATAAAGGCATCTTTGTTCCTAAAAAAACAATTGTCAACAATAACAGTCCTAAACATATACCTACACACAATTTCATATTTTTCTTCCAAGCATGTTACTAAAAAAAATTATTTATTCAAAATTAAGTCACAACCAATGAGTCGAACCTTCTCTAATTAATATTTTTTTTATACATAAAAAATTATAAGATAAACAATTTAAATAGTTTTTTATGCGTTTTTATTTCAGTTACCCAATTTTAAAAGTTATCATTTGGTCCTCTACATTTAGTTTTTTGTTACAATAAAATCACCTTAACTTATGGTACTAACAACTTATGGTACTAATAGTGATCATACATAATTATTGTAGTCAATACTATAAACTACAATAAACTATGTATAATTTATATTAACACTATAAGCCACGCAAAGTGACTACTTCCCTATTTTCTAAATACACAAGAATTAAAAATAACATTAAATTATCTAAATTTTAACATAAAAAACAATTAAATTACTAAAATATCATTCTCTTAAAACCATATATTTCTTTTGGGACTATAAATATTACTCTCTTCATTTATATAACTTAGAAAATTAGAAAATTGAAGATGGATAAACTTGAAAAAAAATAAATAAATATTGCCTTAATATTGTAAAACGATAATTATTTTGAAATAATTTTTTTTTTCTTAAAACGATGTATATATTTTGAAACGGAGAGAGTAAATCGTAATCTCTTAAGCCAAGTGATTAAAATAAAAATAAAATAAAAAATCAGACTATTTAAGACTATTTTAGACTATTTAAATTATTTACACTTAAAAATAAAAGACCCAAATCTTGAGCTTGGGAGTGAGTCCGAATAATCTACAGTTGTGTCGGCATTTTTTTAATTAATTAATTAATTAATTAATTAATAATAAATTATTAATATTATTAATTGATTGATTAATTAAAAATAAATAAATAAATAAATTAATTAATTAAAAAAATTGGGAAGATAAAGAAAGCGAAGGAGATATCGGATCTCGAAGACAGGGAAGGGGATGGGGGGCCAATGGGAGCCACCATCATTCTCACTCTTTCCCCTTCTCCTCTTCGTCCTCCTTCGTCTCCTCCTCCTCCTTCGCCCATCCCCACCTCCCAATCCTCTAATGGCGGGCTCTTGATCCTACTCTCCCATTCCTCTCAACCATAATTTCACCAATTCTCATGGCCGGCTCTTCCTCCTCCTCTTCTTCCGGTTTCTTTTTGATCTGTATGCTTCATTCGGCGATTGCGGTGACTTGTGGGGCTCTGATGATGTTCTACCTCAACGAGATCTCCGTCTTCGGGCATGGCCGTGAGACGGCGACGAAGCTCCAGGGATCGACGCCGCATGATCAGCTTCTGATCCAGACCTCGGATTCGTTTGCGGGGTTGTTGCTCTTCGTTATTGGATTCCTTCTCTTCATGGTCGCCTTCGTCAAGGACCGTGACTTCCAGTCCTTCTTCGCCAAGGGCTGCGTGCTTCTCCATGCCTCCATGGCTCTCTGGCGTATCTACTTCGAGCGCCGGCTTGAGGACCTCGCTCGTGACTGGCCGCGTCAGCTTGTTGGTGACCTCGTGCTCAGCCTCTCGTGGGTGCTCTTCCTTGTCTACTCTTGGAGAGAGAAGTATGACTAGGAATCTGGTTTATTCTCGGCTATTCATAGGTATTATCTTCTCTAATCTCTCTCGCTTTGATCAGTGCTTTCTTGTTTGAAGAGGGAAGCATGTGATTACTGCCTCAATGAATGGGTGTTTGTATATCTCTGTGTTTTGCTTTGCTTACTCATCTGATCTCTACTGGTTTGCGAGAAGAAAACCTATTGATTCGTCTCATTTTCTCTTTTCTTTGTAAAGTTCTTGTCTTTGGGGGTTAATAAACTGAAATATATATATATATATATATATATATATGCGCCTCTAGTGTTTGATTTTTCTCAGTGTTATGTTCATTATTAGTTATTTAAATGAAAGTTGAGTGTATTTTGTGCTTCGGTTGAGGCTTTAAGCTCTTAGGGTTTGTATATTTGATCAACAGTTTCAATTATGATTCAATGCTGCTATATAAGTTGTCCTGAAATTGATTATGGAATTTTGTAAAATTTATTTATCAATTAGGTACTCTTTATAGTTCAGCTGGTCAAATATACAGTTTCGAGTGTCATTAGTTACAGTTTGCTTTCCTTGGTGTCTGTTGATTCAGAACTGAAGCTGGAAAGATACAAAATGGATTCCGTGGTCTGTATACCCTCTTCCATTTTAGTGTATAACTGATTTGCATTCGAAAGCGGAATATCTTTGTGTCTAGGAGTATGGGCCCCAGGAATGTATAATTTTTCACTTGTGGCTTCCAAATATGTTTATAAGCCTCGTGTACACGGAGTAATATGCAAATGTATAGTCAAAAGTGAAACGAGTATACACTGTATTTGATGAATTGCTCTTTTGCAACTGGGTATGTGATTGTCGTCGAACAAACATGCATAATGGCATATCTGTCATTGTTGGGTTAATCAATTTGAGTTTAATGGACTATAGTTTTTTGTGGTAAACATAGACTGGATTTTTTTAAGGATCATTTTGAGTGTAACATTAATGCTATATCTTGTTTTGCTAGTCAAATGATGGTTCAATTACTACTATAAATGTCGCTAGCAATGGAAAGGTAGTAATGTGAATGGGAGAGGTGAAATGGTTATTCAATAGAGAGCAAGATGATATTTCAACACAAATAATTGCAGGAAAGTTTCTGCTGAAGTTGCTCACTGTTTTTATATAAGGAGATAAATCTATCACTTAACTTGGAGTCTGAACGGTTATTGTGGTCTATATTGCTTGCTATGGTCCAATAACATGAAGTTTAATGTTTATACAGCAAAACCTTTATAACATAATACTCTTGGGACTAAGAATAATTATTGTTGTATAGAGGTTATTTGTTTATCGATAAATGAATAGTTTATTAATTTATCAATAAATAGGGTTTTTGTTTTTTATACAATCGGAAACATAAAAACCTCTTTGGATTACTGCTGTTTATAGCAAAGAAAAAAATAATCCAATAGCAAGTGAATGATCTGCTACAAAAATGAGGTACTTTATTATTCACTTGCTATTTAAAATACACCAAATATGGTGTATACTTTGCAAAAATAAGCGATGAGATTAAATTTAGTTTACAGACAAAGAAGAAACAAATGACTTTAGATGTATATTGTAAAATTCAAAATAGAAGTAGTCTAAAATTTTTATTTTTTATTTTTTTTTTTTGAGATAAAGTGAATAAACCACAAATACATTAAAAGGAAAAACAATACAAAGCACACCAGTACAAAAGAGGGGAGAGGGACTCCACCTAGAACAGATAGCACAACAGAAGAGCAACGGACAGCACAATGTTATGAATTTTGTATGGCCTTTTTCTATGTATTATTACTTTATATTTTTATTAGGCCATCTAAAGTTTTAAAAAATTTATTATCTTGTGCATTTAGCGAAATTATTAATTTAGCACATTGGCCTAAGTCAGCCAAGAAAAAATATTAATTAATTGTGATTATTAATTTATCAAAGATTGATTTATCAAGGTTTTACTGTAATTGCAAAGATTGATCTGATGATAATCAGTGAGTATTTCTATGTTCTGTTTCAAGTTTTGACTCCTGAAAGGTTCTGACTTTAGTTTATTGAATCAAATGTAACTAGATACCATCATTTTCTACTTTAAATGCTGAAAGATTTAATCTACTTCAAGTTCTGAATCACAGGTAACCAGTTGTTTCTACTCGGATTTGGTGATTTAATTCTTATGCCAGTTTAAAGAAAGGTTTATCTAATTACAAAAAGTTTTCAGACAATGTTATTGTTTGACTTCTTACAAGTGCTGCTTGCCATGTCTTTGTAATTTTGCTTTGGTATGTAAAGAAACATTTAGACCTACTTTTCAAAATCATGTTCTTGGCACTGATTGTTTATCTTATGCCAGATTTTTAACCTCTTTAAGAATCTCAGAAGCAATCCCCTAAGATGCAATATGCAATTGGGTCCCACATAAAAAGCACTAGATTTCCTGATTCAGTTCTATTTTCTTACGTTTGGCTAAATACAGATGCCAAATACAGATGACATTATGTCAAAATTTGTGCATATTTTTTGTGAGCTTCCTTCTTCAATATACAGGTTTTATTTTTGTTTTGTGGCTTCACTTAATAAAAAGCTTGGAGCAAATATTTTATGAAGCAATCTTCTAAGATGCAATATGCAATTTGGTCCCGCATAAAATGCACTGGATTTCAGGATTCAGTTATATTTTCTTACGTTTGGGTAAATACATATTACATTATGTCAAAATTTGTGCATATTTTTTGTGAGCTTCCTTCTTCAATATACAGTTTTTTTTATCTTTGTTTTGTGGCTTTACTTATTAAAAAGCTTGGAGAAAATATTATATGTTGATACCTCTTCCCATTTGGATAGCAAATAAATGCTTGTATTTCTTCTTGCATTTTGGTTTTATTAGTATATTGAATATCATGATTATCAACTTGGGTGGTTGGTATTATTAAATCTCCCACATTGTTCATTATGTTATGAGCATTACTATTGTCTATTTGCTCATAAGAATTCAAATTATTGTCTGTGGTACTTTTAGTTTGTCAGGAATTTCTTGCATTAGTTGTAATCTTCTCCTTCAACTATTTTAATGGTGATTAAGCTTTTAACTTACCTCTTCACACGAAATGGACTTCTAAAAAAAATTGCTTTCTATATATCTGTCATTATTTTCAGATGGATGTTATCCTTCATCTTTCATGTCTAATTTGCATATCTGCCTTTTCTCCAGCTACACCCTTTTGATGCTAAAAAATTCCAGCCTAGTTTTCTCTTCATTTGTTCTATCTGTGCTGTGATATTGAATGTCCTGCTATTTAAAGTACTATATATATATTTTTTTCTTTAGTCTCTCTGGTCTAATTGGAAAAAATATGTTTGATGATTTTTTTTTTTAATTTTAGATATCTTGCTTCCACTTGCTTCATTTAATGTGAAAATTCTCTGTATAATTGCATTATCAACAAGTGGAGTAAGAAAGCATTTGCGAAAGTGCATTTTTGGTCTCTGAACTATCTCTCTTTATTTGTTAAGGTTGATGAGCCCAAGAACATTACAATTTGATTCTTGAACATAAGTGTTCAGGAACCTTTCTTAAACTATGGAAAATGTGAGGAGTTTTGGCCCTTATTAGTAGCAAAGGTTAATCCTTAATGATTATTTTTTTTTTTGAGGAACCTTGATGAATATATGGGCATAGTTTATGGACCTAAAGTGCATTTATACTAAAAAAATTTGAATTGATTTTAACCACTGAATATGGACTATGGTATAGTGTAGTTATGGCTTAAAAATTAAGAACAATGTTTAGGTCTACTTGAAGTTTTTTATGGTCTTTAATACATAACCATAATTGCAAAGAGAGTCTAAGTCAGCATCTCTGTATGGCTGCTGTGCAGACTGTGCAGTATTTCTAATCGAAAGGTTGTCAAATACTTGAATCATTAAAATGGATGATAAGCTAATATTTTTGTCATAAGTCAATTGAAGTTGTACGTATAGTGGCCTATTTCATTGTTTAACATTTTATTGCTGTTCGATTGCGACCTTTCTTTTTGTACTTGAATTGTTGATTATTCAAGGTATGTGCTAAATTTCTGCTGAACAGAACTGTGTACCTGAGAATCAGTTGATGAGGATCTGAATCAGTAAATTCTCGAACAAAATATAGGTCTCTTAACACAGTTGTGTGGAGAACTGCACAGGTAGCTGAAGGAGGTAGTGCAATATCATTTTTGTTTGTCAAGGTATACAAAATTATTAAGAGATCTTTGCATGTGTATTGAAGGCATGGATTTGATGTGGAATTGGAGTTTCTTAAGGGAGTCATATCACCGATTTTTGTTTCGAAGTCTTGAAGGTGAATTTTTTTTTTTAAAAAAAAAATTTGATGTTGTTTACTACCAATGTTATATATAATATATATGGTTTGGTGTTAACAAAGCTTGTTTGGACGTTAATGATTGTGTCGTAGCATGGATGAGTATTTGTTTATGCAATTCTGTTGATTTATACACATATCTAAGAAATTATGGTCTTACTTGGCTTTGGTTATTTGGATATAATGTTTTTAAAAGAATTGAAAAAAATATTGAAGAAGATTATAGGAAGTGCTTTGAAGAGTGTCTATTGCTGTGTTGACATGCTTCTCCTGTTGTAACCTTTGCTTATAGTGAAGTTCCTACTGTGTTTTGTTAGCCAATTTGAAAAGCCATTTTTATTTATTCATTTATTTGAATATTACAATTATTTTTTTATCTATGAAGAACAACATATTTTCAGGAAACACACTATCAGATTCTAGCTGATAAGCATATCCTTATGATTTGTGGCAATGCTTCCACTGCTTTAGAATCCCTTTCTTTTACTTACTGCTGGTATGCTGGTATGTTATTGATGAAATATTATGAAAAGTGTAAGAAATATTATTGTTATTGTTATTGTCTTGTTTAAACATAGTTTACAGTACAATGAAAGATCAAACAAGAAGAAATTCATGCAGTCTATGCAAGAAACAAGTGGAAAAAAACACCCATGTCCATCTGGTGTCTCAGTTTTCTACATTGGATTTTGTGGCCTCTTGATCCTTTCTTTATTTTTATTTATTTATTTATTTATTTGGGAAAAGTAAATAAACCTCTTGATCCTTTTTAGGTGAATTCATTAATAATTTTATTGTCTAATTTCTTATATCAGTTTTCGTACCGCTAGTGATCCATGAGATGACCATGTTATGTTGCAATACACAGGATGGATATCATTTCGGAGAGAAAAAAATTATAGTGTTACATAACTTTGATTATATATATATATATATATATTACATTTAAATAACCAGCCTATTCCAAATATCAATAAACTTCACCATATATATATATATATATATCAAACAGGCTAATAAAAAAATATCTTAACTTTTGACTTTTAATGAATTGGTCACTTGAATTCATTAACTTGGAAGTCATCCCACATATTTTAGTTGGGTTCTATTGTAAAGGAATGAAGACTGCTACATCCATATATTTTAATTTTTTATGGATATATTGCATCAAAACATTGAAAATGTATGCCCATCTAAAAGGTATATATATTTCTATTCAAAATACGAGCTCATTTTCCGCAACAACAATCAAACCATGTACTATGTCACTTAGATTTCATATGATGATTATGTATACTTGACTTCTATTTGCATGCTTATGCATTTTAACATAACAAACGGCCAACAGTTTATACTGGCCAAATTCATGGGATTCTTTTTGTGAATTGTGCAAAAAAGGTGTCCAGTTATTTTATTTTATTTTATTTTTATTTTGTCAAGATGAGTGATTAGACTACTTAAAAAAAGGTGATGCACAAATTTTGATTGATAGATTAAGTGAGGGCAGGTTTGTATTCTATGAAAAAATCATACCTAAATAGCTTCGGTAACTGTCTTTGCTGTTATGGGGTTTAGATAGCTGTTTGGCATAAATGTTTCAAGGCTTCTTGGCCTGTTCTAATTACAAATTGATGCCCCACTCGATAGTGTCTGAATTTATTTACAGCTTTCGTCACAACAAACAGTTCCCTTACATAAGCAAACTGCTTCTGCATTGATGAAGTCAATTTCCTAGAGAAAAATGCAATAGGGTGCTTGTTTTGACTCATAACTGCTACTATACCTAGTCTAGAGGCATCAGTTACTAGAACAAAAGGTTGACCAAAATCAAGTAATTTTAGGACAGGAGTTGATATCATTCTATTTTTTAGTTCCTAAAATGCTGCCTTTGCAGTTTCTGTCCATTTAAATGTATCTTTTTTTAATAATTCAGTAAGTGGATGTGCAATACTAGCATATTTTGCAATGAACCTTCTATAGTATCCACTCAAACTCATGAATCCCCTCAGTTGTTTCAAATTGACCAATATTGGCTACTGCACAGTTGCCTTCACCTTTGATTTCTCCATTTGTACTGCTTCTACAGAGACAGTATGTCCTAGATACTCAATCTTCATCAACCCAAATTCATATTTGGAATACTTTGCATATAACTGATTGTCCTTCAATGTGATCAGCACAACTTCTAGATGCTTCAAATGACTATCTCAGTCCCTACTGTAAACCAATATGTCATAAAAAAATATTAAAACAAACTTCCTCATTGCAAACTGGAAATTGTTGTTCATTAGAGACTAAAATGTTGTTGGAGCATTGGCCAGCCCAATGGCATCACCACCCACTGGAAATGACCATGATGTGTTCTAAAAGCTGTTTTGTATTTATCTTCAGCACATATTAAGACTTGATGGTATCCTGACCTCAAGTCCAGTTTAGAGAAATACCTTGCTCCATTAAGCTCATCCAGTAACTCATCCACAGCTGGAATAGGATAGGCATCCTTCACAATAATAGCATTTAAGGCCCTGTAATATGTACAAAATCGCCATATTCCATCTTTTTTCTTGACCAAAATAACATGAAAAGAAAAAAGGGTTGTTGCTTGGCTCAATTAATCCCTCTTTTAGCATATGATCAACTATGTTCTCAATCTTTGTCTTCTGGCTATGTGGGTATATGTAGGGTCTAACTTTCACAGGATTTGAATTAGGTTGTAAGGGTATCCTATGATCACACATCCTGGAAGGTGGTAAGCCCTTGGGTAAATCAAACACCCTCTGATACTTTAACAGTAAATGCCTTAAAGTATCTGGTATGTTTGTAGATAATTCTATACATTTCTCTTTGGCTTCTGTAGATGATTTGTGATTATCAGAATATTTTGCAACTACCTCGACTGATTCCATACTCATTTGGTAACACTGGGCAATTGATTTCATTGAACTCAACCTATGATGATGATGTATAGAAGCAGGTTATGGACCTTGATTTTTTTTTTTTCCAGTTATTGTCACAAATTTCCCTCTATTATAAAACTGGAAGAAGATATTACTGTAATCTATGATGTGTGCCCCAATTGTTGCTAACCAGGAAGCCCCCATAATCACCTCAGCACCTGCTATAGGTAGTGCATACACTGGAAATGTTAAGTCACAACCCTGGATACTGATAGTGAGTGGATCAACCTTCCCTTCCACCTGGAAAATTCCAATCACCTACTAACACCTTAAATGCAGGTATTGGTTGTATGTCCAGCTGCAAGAATTTGGCAATTCTAGGCTGAATGAAGTTGTCATCACTTCCTCCATCAAGTAACACCTTGATCAATTGCCCATTGATTGAACTAGTGAATCTCATGGTGCCAAAAGCTACAAAATTGTTTCATAGCATTCAATGATGACTTGGGACTTGCTTCTTCAGTACATGTGGTCTCCTCTAATTCCACCACAAAATCATTTGTTTCATGCTCATTGCTATCAGATAATTCCTCCCCTCCCCCACTACAACAATAATAGCCTTTTATTCTGAGATTTGTGTGTAGGTGAATACTTTTCATCACAGTTGAAGCATAGTCCTTTTGTTTTTCTCATATGCATTTTATTAAAGCTAATTTTCTTGAATGTTGGGGAATTATAAGATGAATTAGGAGGCATCAGCTGTGGAACAATCTCAGTAGGTGGTAACATTTTCTGTACTGGTGCTATTACTTTTCCTGAATCATTTACATTGATGTCAGGAGTAAATTGACCCCTCCTAACATTAGCTTTAGGCATTGTAGGATACTTGCCTTCATACAGTTTAGCCAAACTTGTTGCTTAGAAATTGATTCCGAAAGCAATGGTATAATGTCCCTTTGAATTTCTCTTCTCAACCACTAATAAAACACTTCAACATTGCAGAGGGTGATACTCTTTCTACCCTATTAGCCAGTGATACAAGCATAGCATAATAGTTGGCTACTGAGTCTTCTTGTATCAACTTTAAAAGTGCAAACTCGGGAGTTTCAAACACAGATGGGTCATAGACCTTCTCCAAACGCATTTACTAAGGTTGGCCAATTGCTAATCTTCCTTTCCTTTTCCAGCATTTGATACCAAAGCACTACCTGTCCATCAAAATATATTGATGTCATCTCCAATCTCTCAACATCTATTACCCTATAATATTTAAAGAATTGCTCTACCTGATATATCTAGTGTAACACTTTCTTCACCATCAAACCTAGGAAAATCCAATTTGACTGATCTAGTAGTGAAAGGTTTTGCTATGATATACTCACCATCATCTATGAATTCCCCCTTTAAAGTTTGCACCGCACCAGCATTGTAAACTATAGTAGAAACAATCTGAGATTCAATATACTTGGAAATAGTTTGTAGTGACATCTCCAACATCTTGACCTTGTCATCCCGTTGCTCCATAGTTGCAATTATCCTTTCATCCCTTTGTTCCATTGCACCTTGCATACTATATATTTTTGCCACCAAGTCCTTAAAACGAGTAGCTTCTGTCATAGTTACAACTCTTTGCAACAACTAATCTCAATGAAAGCACCAAATATGCAACAAATTAATTGAACAATCAATTCCAAACAACTCTGAAACCAACAACAAAAGCTAATCTCTAACTTTCAAGCAATTAAGCACTATTAGATTGAATAGAATTCTCCAATTCGATAATAGATTTAGAATTCCAGTATGAATTATAGTTTGGATTATAGGAATCAACTCACAAACCAATAGATCTAGTGATAATATCCAAAATTATCAATCCCAAGATAAGAGAATCTCACAGATCAAACAACAACAAGTATCAATGCTAATACTCAAAACAAATATAGAATTAGAGCTCACAGTGCTGTAGATTGGATGGAAATAAGCAGAAAAGTAGTAAGATACTTGGGAATGACTTCCCTCCCAACTTAGTCACCGGAGGATCACCGGTGAACCACACCAGGCCCAGGTTCCTTCACTGCTCTTCGCTGCCTTCTCTCTTCCTTGCTATTCTACTTTTAAATATTATCCCCATAGTTAGCATAACTAATTATCTCTTCCACCAATCGCTCTCTTCAGTGCTGCCATGCTGGAGCAACTAACTTCTCTTCACAACCAATGGAGTCTTCGCCTAGTGTTCCTGCTCCTCTCTCTAGTGCTCCTGCTGATCACTAGTGGAGATACTTGTAATACCTGTGTTCAGGTTGGACCAAACCTAATTGATATTTTGGTATTTTTTTAAATAAATCTTGAATATTTAAACCCTTTGATCTTAAAACTTTTCCTATATCACTATAGTAAAATTTTTAAATTGTAAAGGGTATTTTGTAATTTTAGCTTTGGGTGGCTATTTAATCAAATCTTAAAACACTAGCTAATTGTCTTCCACCAAAACTTTTTTTTGGTTCCATCGTCAGCCAATCCTCCAATTCCATCGCTTGTCTCCTTGCTCCTCCTTGCTCCTTCAAAACAGTAAGAGTTCATGCTTGAGTTTTCTTTTAATTTGTTAAAGTTTGGAGATAGTGATGTTTAGTTTGGTTAATCATACTTCAGTGGGCCTGACCATGCTTTGTTGGTGGGATTCTTGCTTCATAAAATGTGTGTCTTATGATGAAACTTGATTATGATATTATATATATATATGTTTATGTTTGGATTCATATGACTTTTAAATACAAACTCTTTTGGCTGACACTCTAGATGATTAGGTAATTGAATTTGCAAATAGTTAAGATTTAATTAATCCTCATTGATCATACAATATAATCATTTTAATTTATATTTGAATTGTTCACGATTTAGGTGTATTTAATTTTACTCACTATTTTATGTCAAAATAGATGGACTTGATCATTACATATAATTGATCTTTGTTTAGAGAAGTGCTAACCAGAGATAGAAAGTGGGGTTTTGGTCGTCTTTTTTCATTGATCTAAGCCTGAGTAAGCTCCGATAGTTAATGTAATTTTAATGCGTTACATGTAGGTAGTGATGTCTATTTTTTTTATTTGCATATGCACATCCGTGGTTAAGTTTTATTTATTTATTTTTTAATTAAAAATCTTGTAGGCAGTGAAACCTCAGTCAAGGGCAAAGAGCTAGTGAAGGAGTAGTCATGCTTGAGATCTTAGACCTATAGGTCTAAGCATTGTGAGTGGATCCCTTCCATGATATTGTTTTAAAATGGTTTATCCCTATCTGCAATGAACTTTATTTATGAACTAAGTTCTCTTTTACCTTGTTGATGCCAATGGGCAAGACGTCTTAACAATGGTTTTATGGTATCTATTTATAACGTGGTTTCTATCAGGCTTGCAAATATGGTTTGATAATGTGTTATGAAATTAGAGATGATTGTTTTAGTGACATGTTGGAAAGTAAAATGTCATGTAATTATTCTTTTCAGTTATGTGTATATATAAATAGTATTTGTGGATATTGGTGACTGCGAGCCTATGGCTTGGCTACTGTATTAGTGGTCTCCATGGACTGACCTAGTGAGAGACGGTGTGGTAGACTGGCTGACTTATGATACCCATTCAGGAGGTGCGGAGAAAACCTGAATTAGTGGATGTTTTTGAGACACCATGTTTCACCACATGAGTGGATTCAGTTGCCAATGTCAAGGTGGGCTATATATTTATATATATATATTTTTTTTTTAAAATGAATAAATAACCTTGACGGTTCCATTCTTAACTACGACGGTAGTTGAGTTTGGGAATGATTTGTTGGCCAAACCTTTCTATGTTGAACTTCTTTATCGGATATTGATGTGTTTCGTCTATAAAAGTTTTAGTGACATATATTTGTTGCTCAGAATTATGTTAACCACTGGTTTCCATTCCTTGTGCTGAAACTTTCTTTTTCTTTTTTTTTGAAATGTGTATTTCATGTTGTAGTATTTTTATAATGTTGTATTTGTAAAAATAAAGGTCATATGGAACCCCGTTAACCACTCACTGAGTAAATTTGTTACTCATCTACTCTACCTAATTTTTTTTCCAGGTGGCCATTGTTAGAGTTGTGGCACTAGGTCGTTGTGATGGGCTACATTTTCATTTTACCATTTTTCTCAAGTTGATTCTAGGTTGGGTTACATTCTCATTGTTGGACTTGATAGTCCGATTGACTATTGTGTAATAAATGATTTACTATTTGTCAATTCTCGCATTGTCTTTAACATTTCCCAAATGCTACACATGTTGATGATATCTGATTTTATTTAAAATTTCTTTTTAAATGAGTTTTGCATATGTATTTAGTTGCCTTAAATGTTACAGGATGTTTAAGCCTTACGATGTTCCCATATTAGGTGGGTGTTCTTATCACCTTGTTGGAACATCGTGGTGATTACCATGTATCTATGCTGTGGGTCGGGTCGTAACAGGATCAATTAGTGAGAGGCCCTCACTTTAAGTAAGACAAAAGCTTAGGTCGCGGGTTCAACTTTGAGGGATTGCTAAATGCCCGACTAAGCAAAACAATACCTGGCTTGTGCAGAGTTTTGTTCTGAGTCTCGTTGAGGTGGGCCAGTCTCTCACAGTACTTCCACGTCATCTGACTTATCTAGCTCAACTTCCTTGCTAAGTTGCATGTGCTTCTCCCCATTCAATCTCCTTGGCGCTAATGACTCTCCTGCCATCTTCACTCCTTGCATAACAATTTGTTTTAAGCTTATGAAACGATTGGGGTTTTCTTCTTTTTTTTTAATAAAATGTATATGTTATTATTTTATTTAATGTCAAAATTGTATGACAAAAGTAGACTAATCAGAATTTTCTCTTTCTTTTTGGTTACAGGGTGCTCATAAAGGTTAATATTTGACTGGTTTTGACTTTTCAATTTTTTATCAGAATAAAAAAGTTGTATTTAGAATATAGTTAAATTTCCATGGTTGCTTAAACATCACTTATAATCCTGCTCAATTAAAACATTTCAATCTTGTGTGATAGTGTTCATGCAAATAGTGAAACCAATAGCAGGGAAGAACAAAATATAATTTTAGCCTTATATATATATATCGAAAAAAAATGGATAAACACATTCAATTAACAAAAGCAAATGGTACTGTACAAATAGAAATAGAGAACAAAGTTTAGTTTTCACTACGAGTGAAAGTACACTTTAACTTTATTTTTATGTTTTCTAATAACTCTTTTACTATTTGACTAATTCTTTTAGAAATTTTACTTGTTTAATTGATTAAATAATATTACCACCTTCATATTAGAAGGATAATAATTCTTTTTTTACCAAATGAGAGATGAGAAGTTGAGGTATCTAACTCTCCAGTACAACATTAGTTGAGATGGGTGGATTATCCAGCTAATCACAATAAATAAATAAAACATAAAATAATTAATGCAGTATGATCTTTTCATAATTTCTTTCTATTTAAATTGAATTAAATGCTAGTGTATGTTTAAAGCTTATCTAGTGTTATTGATGTCAGTTTTTGTGGTCTTTGGAAAATTTGTGTTTCTTCCATCGACTATATATGTATTCCTTACCACAAATTATATCAAATGTTATTGTTTATTGATAATGTAGAGAAATTTTTAAAGGATCAATAAGCTCTTGTACTAACTTGGTAGTCATACAGTTATGACATTATAGACATGACTAGCGATTTCAATGAGAAATTAGGCCAACAAGGATTTCGTTATGCTTTTAAAGGCTGACTTCCTTAAAACTGACTACTTGTTATCAAGATGTTGAGAACTTCTAAGCACAACACTAGTGAATAATTCATAAATGAAGTATCTACCATTGATGTGACATTGATTACCTAAACTAAGATGTGATAAGCAAATTTTTTTAGTTTGACATAATACCTAGAAAAATTCTCTTAGATCATAATTTCAATAAAAAAATATCTAATTTTGTTCATGCAAAACTATATCCAAGTGACTACATCCCAGTGATAGTCAACATCACAAGAGAAACTATAAGATATATTGCTCTAAAGTCAATACTAAGAATTTTTAGTGTTATTTTTTAGTTTAATGTTTATAATTTTAGTATGTTCCTTTTAGAAATGGCTGAGTGGAAAATATAAGCCAAGTATACTGTAAGGGTTGAACTGGTCAAAGGAAACTCTCTAGACGAAGAAATGATACCTCGCACAAGCCGTGCCAAAAGACAGTCGGCAAGTGGCACAAAATTCAAAGACTTTATCATGACTTAAACTGATTTGTAATGGCTGTCTGGTAATGAATGGAGGATCATAAGAAGAATTGTGGTAGTGGGCAAAATGTCCACCAGATGTTGGTTGTAAGACTTAATGAGAAATTGTGACTAGTAAGGAGAGTTTGTAGTAGGAAAGGAATTGTCCAACACTAAAGTGGTTGTAATCCATGTATGGTTTTATAGCCTGGAAGTAATGAAAAGGAAAGGCATCATAAATTTCCTTTTCTTCTCTCTTTCTTCTCCTCCCCCTTTCTCTCCTTCCCTTTAAAGATGGTGGTTTCATTGAGCCCTTTATTTATGATAGAGGGTACACGTATACGATCTTGCACAATGAAGGAGCAACTGGCTGTAATCTCTGAGCGCCAAGATTTTCTCATGACCAAAGTTGAGATAATCTGTTCCTCAGTTCAAAGACATACCGAGTTGTTTGACACCGTCCAATAGTCATTATTTGCCCAACAATCGGTGATGACCGAATTAATGGTTAAATTCACATGCTTGGCGCGACCGAACCCCTCTCCACCACTACTACTAGCACCCACCACATCACCCCTACCTCTCCATATATACCACCACAACCCCTTTCCCTATTACCATATAAAACCCATCAGTTCCTCAATCTTTAACCATGAGCAGATTAGCGAAGCTCGAAGTTCTCTTGTTTGTCGGAGAAAGTGTGCTCTCCTGGATATTCCAAATTTAACATTTCTTTACATTCCACCAAGTTCCCCTTGATCTTAAAATTGACATAGATGTCTTTTATATGTCCGGTGAAGCCCTCCAATGGTATGATTGGTTGTGCTCCACCCAGCAGTTGTCCTCATGGAAAGACTTTGCCTGAAAGATCGAACTTCATTTTGGGCCCTCCTCCTTTGTGAATCACGAAGCTCAATTTTTCAAGCTCTAAAAGCACTCCATCGTCAAAGCTCATCTAGCCAAATTTGAATGTCTACCTACCCTTTCATCCAATAATTTACTAAATTGCTTCCTCTCTGGATTATGTGATGATATTCAACGGGAGTTATACATGCTCCAACCACAAACACTCCATGATGCCATTGGACTATCCAAGCTCATGGAAGACAAATGCAATGCTTCGAGGCCACTACCTCATTTTTTTCCATCTCAGGCACCAATTCCTGGATCTTCACCACCTACCAAAGCAACCCGGCGGCAACCACTCTCCCCATTTAGCAGTCGACGCCAGCTAAAATGGCAGCCTGGTGTGAGCATGGTCTGTGTTCTAATTGTGATTCCAAGTTCGCTAGAGGCTATAAGTGCAATCTATAGTTTCTTTGCCTCATGCTTCCTCATGATGATGACTCTGTGGATGTGGATGACATCAAAAATAAACCACCAGAGGTCATGACCGACCCGAAACCACCTGATCTCATACTCGTACCAAAACCAACACTCTGCATCTTATGATATAAAATGTACTCATCACCCATTCCTACTATCTAGGAACTCCTTGACAAACTTATCGGCATGAAGGTGTTCTCCAAGCTTAATCTTTGATTTGGTCATCACTAGGTATGTATACATCCATTTGACATGGAGAAAAGCGCATTTCAGACTCAAGAAGGGCATTACAAATTTCTCATAATGCCCTTTGGCCCCCATCCACGTTTTAGACACTCATGCAATCTCTCTTCTGCCCGATGCTCCGGCAATTTGCATTGGTCTTTTTCGATGACATTCTGGTTTACAGTACAACATGGCCAGACCACCTCGAATACCTTAACTCCATTTTCTCTATATTCCATGCCAACAAGCTCTTTGAGAAGTGCAATAAATATGCTTTGGGGTCCTCTAGTATTGCTTACCTTAGCCACCAAATTTCAGGCAGAGGCGTCCAAGTAGATTAGGATAAAATCAAAGCCATCCAAAAATGGCCTTTTCCCACTAATATCCCGGGTTTAAAGGGATTTCTTGGCCTATCTGGGTATTACATGCATTTTGTATGGGGTTATGCCTCTCTCGCTGCCCCGCTAACTAAGTTACTTCACAAAAATGCATTTGTATGGACTCCAATTGCCACCAAAGCATTCTAGGCCTTGAAACATGCTCTGACCCACACCCCTATATTGGCGTCATACTCCTTCAAAACCATCACCCAATCGCGTACTTCAGTAAGCAGCTGTCTCTAAGACTACGTGCCTCATCCACATCCGGTGGCGTTAATACCTTCTCATATGGCGCTTTAGTCTATATAGATCACAAGAGTCTCTACTCCTTTCTACATCAGACTGTGCAAACACCGGATCAACATAAATGGCTCGCCAAGTTCCTCAAATATAAGTTTGACATTGTATATAAATCAGGGGCACAAAACAAGTCAGCTGATGCCCTTTCTCGAACGCATGATGACTCCACCGCCACACACAACTCCTTAACTATATCGGGCCCCTAACTGGTAATTTTAGAAGCTCCGTCATTATTATCGGACCAACCCCACATCCACAATCTTTTTAATGTCTAGAGCAACCCGGCGGCCCATGTTAACTACCACATCCATGATGGCCTGCTATTCTTCAAATGGGCACATTTTCATTCCACCCGAATCTGCACTTCAACACTTAGTTCTGACAGAATTCCATAGCACACCGACAAGTGACCACGCTAGCATATGGCAAAGCCAACACGCATTGCAGCAAACTTCTTTTGGCCAACTCTCAACCGGTCAGTCAGCAAGTTCATCCAAAGGTGCACAGTTTGTTAAACAGTTAAACCATTCAACCATGCTTTACAAGGCCTTTTACAATTACAACCTTTACCTATACCGAGCAAAATCTGGGATTCGGCGTCGCTTGATTTTATTATGCATTAGCATGGCCTCATCCTTCGCAGCACTCAAGTTGCCGAAATATTCGTAAGAGAAATTGTGTGGCTCCACAATGTTCCCACATCCCTGATCTCTGATCGTGATCTGATTTTTATGAGCCACTTCTAGCAAAAACTTTTCAAGCTACAAGGCACCAAGCTCTCCATGAGTAGTGCATATCATCCTCAGAGTGATGGTCAAACCGAAATTTTAAACGGCTATCTCGAAGATTACCTACGTAGCTTCACCACAAAACAACCTCGTTATTAGACTCGCTATCTATCCTGGGAGGGATGACACTACAATACTGCCTGGCATTCCACCATCCAAATGACCCCATATGAAGCAATCTTTGGTCAAGCTCCACTAACGCTATTGGACTACATGGTTGACTCAACCTCTATCGCAGCGGTGGATGACCTCCTGTCTGATTGATCTGCCATCCTTTGCACACTCAAGGACAATCTCCAATGAGCCCAAGTGAGCATGAAAAACCAGACCGACTTCAAGCATATCAACGTCTTCTTTGAGGTTATCGATTGGGTATTCTTACAACTACAGCCATTCCGAGCAACTTTCTCTTCACTTAGAACCCACTCACAAACTTTCTAAATGTTTTTTCGGACCCTTTCAAATTATGGCAAAAAATAGGACCAGCTGCATACCGACTGACACTTCCTCCAACAGCCCAGCCCATGTCATTTTTCATGTCTCCAAGCTTAAACACTATATTGGCGACCCCCATATGCAGCAATCCCCTTTTCCCTATAATTACCATGACTAGCGTCCGATTTTCTAGCCAATCGCTGTCCTACGATCTCGAAAGGTCTTACAGCAGAGACGACCAGAATAACAGTACCTCGTTCAATGGGAGCACCAATCCACTGCTGACGCCACATGGGTCCCAGGCCAAACACTCCATGATTTTCCTGACTTCCACCTTGAGGACATGGCAGATATTGAAGAGGGGGCTAATGTAAGGGTTGAATCGGTCAAAGGAAACTCTCAAGAGCAAGAAATGATACATAGCGCAAGCCGTGCCAATAGGCAGTCGACAAGTGGCACAAAATTCAAAGACTTTATCATGATTTAAACCGATTTGTAATGGTTGTCTGATAATGAATGGAGGATTATAAGAAGAATCGTGGTAGTGGGCAAAGTGTACACCAGATGTTGGTTGTAAGAGTTAATGGGAAATTGTGACCAATAAAGAGAGTTTGTAGTGGGAAAGGAACTTTCCAATAGGACTGACTGTAATCCATGTATGGACTTATAGTGTGGAAGTAATGAAAAGGAAAGACAACAAAAAGTTCCTTTTCTTCTTTCTTTCTTTTCCTCCACTTTCTCACCTTCCTTTTCAAAACTCCTCAATCACTAGTGCCTCTACATATATTGTCTTTCATAAATTTGTGACGAGCTTATTGATAATCAAGTGATGCATGACAAGGTTTAAATGGACTCATGCATACATAGTCATTGATGAAGGCTAGAAGAATTATCCATGGTAGAACTTTGGATCATGATTATCCATGTGTAAAGGGATAGAACTGTGGGAACGTTATTATTTCATAGTTTGCAAATACCACCTTAATCTTTCTTCTAAAAACCAAGCACAATATCTTCAAGGTGTCATGTTTGAACTCTTTCAATGCCACCTAATCTTTCTTTGAGATTTTTTTCTTGTTGATTTTATATCCATTATTTATTTATTTGTTTATTTTTTAAAATAAAGTTAAATTTCATAAATTTAAATCAAATTAGCTTGAAGAAAGTTATTGGGTGTAGAGATACATCAGTAATTTTTTAATTATTAAATTATTTTTCAATAACACCTCGATAATGAAGTAGTAAAATAGGATTATAACAAAATAAGCACAAATTATAGAATGAAGTGGAAGAAGGGGAAAAAATAACAATAATAATAATTGGGTGAGGTTAAATAGATGTAGTTAGTGCAATTTATCATTGACATTGTGACATGTGTCCCAAAAATATATAAAAATATATTAACTTTCTTATAATACCCTTACTGTTTTCTAAAAATTACTCATCTCATGCCATGTGTCAAACATCTGATGGTAATTTACACTAACTACATCTATCTAACTTCACCTAAGTCATTCTCTTCTATAAAATACCTCTCAAAAATTTTAAATTCTTAAGTTTTTGAAATAATTTGTTTTAAAATTTAAATTCACATATAACTACTAAATCACTTCTAATCTCATTCATTAGCGGATCAAAAGAGTGGCAAATTTAGTGATGTACTTGTTAGAAATAAATAGGGTTGGTGTATTAGATTATCACACAAGATCAATGCGCCCTATCCCAAAGATCTCTTAAGAGGGTTTTATGTAGTCTCTCCCAGGATATAACCAAAGATCACGACTTAGAAAAAATGAAATTTTCCAAAACCTCACTACTTTTGAAGAAAAAGTTGGAGGGCCAAGTTATTTTATTGCAAATGACTTCTATATAATCAAATAACTTAAATTAACCAATATTATAGCCTCCAAAAAACTCTTTAAAAGAATTATAACTTTTCCCTCGATGAAACCATTAACCCTCAAATGATCCATGTGAAGTGTCACATCTTTTAGGTTTAATAACATCATTGAAAAGTCACAATACTCTTTTAAACATATTAATTAATTTAATCACTCAATAGATGTTTTTGAAAAATTACATCTTTTGAACTACATTTATTTAATATTAACAATATATAATAATACTTGCAATATAGTATTCCAAAGGGCAAACTACCCAATATCAGCAGAGTTTGCAACTATGTGTGATGATAACAAGATCCAAGGATGGCGAGGTAGAGGTATGTTTAGCATTATATAAAATTACCAAGTATAAAATAACTGAATGATTTTAAAGTATAAAAATAAAAAATAAAAAATAAAAAATAAAAAAAGTCAGACGGATTAATCAGGCAATTTATAAAAATTCCAGGGACTGAAAGATAATTTTATCCGGATGCGGTTTGAAAATTCTCAATAAATTTATATTAATTTATAAACCAAATAAATCCACAACGTTCCGAGGCTTTCACTGTCGGAGAAGCTCTCCGATCATGCTTCAATTCCCAGCGTTCATGCGCCAGTTCCCCTCGCCGCCGTTGATTCCTTCATCCACTCTTCTCCCCTTATGGCCTCACGCTCAGAACGACGAGATGCTTCTCGCCATGGAGGAATCAGAGCTCGAAGATAAGGTATTGCTTTGCCTTTTCCATCCCATGCCCGATTATTAGATTTTTACTTTTTTATTTGCAGAACTAGGGTTTCTGATCTGAGTTTGCTTGCTTGCTTTGTTTGATCTTTGTTATGACCTATTATTGTGGCTTAGTTCTTCTTTTTTGTGTGAAATTTTCCCTTTTTTTTCATATGAGTAAATTGATTTGTATCATAATTTCTGTAATGTTAACCCTAATTGTTTAATCTGAGAAGGAAAAATGAAAAGAACTAGATTTAAATATGAAAATGTGGAATCAGTAGGCTGTTATGACCTATTACTGTTGTTTAGTTCTTTTTTCTTGTGCAAAAGATTCCCTTTTTTTTTTCTATGAGTAACTTGATTTGTATCATAATTTCTATAATGTTAATCCTAATTTTTTTAATCTGAGAAGGACAAATGAAAAGAACTAGATTTAAATATGAAAATGTGGAATCGGTAGGCTGGCATATTCAATTAAGGAAAAGAAAATACATCAAGCTCGACTCTTTATGTGCATTTGAGTTATTTCTGAATGTTTTTCCTTTTAATAATTTCAGTTGTTTCTTGTTTGTGTGTTAACATTGGTTTTGTACCGGAAATGAGGATGTTTCTGGCTTTTGTTGAATACTCTAGCAAGTTTATTATGTATGATTTCAATTATCAGATTAAGATGGGTTTCAATTTTTTAAATTTTTTTTTCCTTTCTTTAAAAAAAAAAAAATTCTGCTCATCCTTGACATTGTATTAAAATTCTAGGTTTTGCAAGAGATAATTTAAAGTCATTAAAAAAGGAAAAAGAAATAATGAGTTAACACCTCGTTTCTTTTTTCCTACAATGGTTGAAGATAGTTGAGTGATTGATGAGAAATGAGGGATAATATAGCTGTTGATGGGAAAGTATTTGAGGCTTGACTGCTACTGCTTAACTGTTTTTGGATTAGTTCTTAAGTGATTCTTTTTTGTGGAGTTAATTGATTTCTAGCTGGTCATTTTCTATTAGGCTCTAGCCTTTTGAAATATTGAAATTCATATTCTTTTAAAGGATTGTCTTGCTAACTTATCCATTTCTTGTGTGTGTTATGATTTCTTTCTATTTTTATCATTCTTCTCAACAATTTATTTATGTGGTGTATGCTATACTTTCTGTCCAACATCTATAGTTGTAATTATTCTTTCTCATCCAACTGCTTTTGTTGAGATGGTTTTGATGAACTACATTCTTGATTTGTTCATGCCCAATTGAGGATAGAACACTAGATGACTACTAAAAATCTTAAATTCTTCAACAAAAATTAAGTTAAGATACTAATCTGTCTCATTATGTGTTCTGTAGTAATGATGAGTTATTATGCTTGTAAAGTTAATCAGTTAATGCTTATTGGAATTAAGACTCATGCCTAAAGTAATAAAAGATCACCATGGTAAGTCAGGCTATTAAGTTGAGTGAGTTATTATTTTTAATTTTAAAAAAAATCAAAATTACCAATGAAAATAAAATTCTAATAGATTCCGAATATTATTCAAAAATTCTAATTGGGTTATTAAAATATTAAAACAGCTTGAATTTAATTTTCAAGCTGCAATATTGAATTGATGTATCAAACCAAGCCACTGCATAGAACATAAAAGAAGTTAAGATCTAATGGATCGTTAGAAAACATAATCAGGCGAGTTCGGTAATTTCATTAATGAACCATAGTCCATAATCTCTTGTCTGGCCCATAGAACATAAAAAAGTGTGGAATTAACAAACCACTTCAGAGTTTATAAACCATACCTCATGCTACTAGTTACTAAGAGTTGGCATTATTGACTAACAATTGATAAGTTAAAATCTAATTTCTTCGGCAACAATTAACATGCAAAATATCTTCTAAATTCTCCATATTGACCACACGATTGCAAAAATTAATTGTCACTTGATGAAGAGCCCTTATCTTCATGACCTAAAATGCTTCAATATTTGAGGGGACATTGATCCCGTCATCATTCTTCATGGTGTGCCCATTCCTTTATATTTATTTAACTTTTGTGGGATCCATATTTTTTGCTTCAATTTTATATTGAGAACCTTAGAGAAACATTGTATGCAGAATTCTGAATTAGTAAAAACAGATATATAATATTAAAATCAAAAGGCCCATATCTCCTTGAAACACAAGATCCTTCCCTTTATCAATCAATGTGTCCACTGGTTTTTTAAAAAGATATTTCTTAGACTAAGTGGATGTTCTCTTTCTCTCCTTATTTGGTATTCAAATCCTCCAGTTGTGATACAGCTATGCAAGTTATCGAGTCTTTTTTAGCCATCTAATTTCTCTTGCAGCACGATCCAGAACATGTGTCGCTCAAGTCTTAGAACAATATAGATTAGCATGGGACATGAAAATCTATGTTACCTTGGTAAAACATACAAAACATTCTTTAGAATTAAAAATTAAACAAATTTAGAAAAGAAGTTAGAAGGTCATAGTTATGAACTTGTGATCATCTTGATCTAATTTCACCTGATCAACAATTCTTAAGTCCTTCCCTTGATCTTGATTTGCACCAAAATTTGCCTGCTAGATGGGGTTTATGTCTTAGTTGACTCATTTCAGTTAGGAATAAGCCAAGCCTTTCAATCCCAAACTCCTTCCCTCCGCTTGTGTGTACCACCTTTTGCACACCAAGACTTAAAGCTATTCTCATCCTCAACTTTTCCTCTTTTCTTCTCAATATTTCTTCAAATTCAGTATGGTATTGTTAATCCAATTACTGTTGCTAATACTGACTGATTGCATGAGAATCACTTATTGTTTATGTATTATGGAAGATTGTAAACAATTCAATGAAGTTTTATTTATCAACTTTAGATAATTTAACATTGAGTTTGTATATGAATATATGTTAATATGTTATTTGCTGCAAGTCCAAACTCTGAAAGTGGTTAGCTGATATCTGCCTCCAAGATTTTACTGAATTGTGAACAGCATCAATTTCTGTTTTTTTTCTCTCTATAATTGTTTATTGTGGAAACTCCCAGATCACTCCACTACAGTTGTTAATACTAGCCATACAACATGAACAATAATCAGAATCTCAAGTTGCGTGACAATGCTCTAAGGAAACAAGCCAACCACAAAACAATAAATTGACCCATTGCTTGTATGTGGTTCACCCATGGTAGAGCTACATTCACAGGCAAGCTGGCAAGCATGATTTCGCTGTCAAGTTTTGGAAGCTACAATAAGAGAGATAGGGCATTAGTTACTCCTTTACAAACAATGATGTGCTCCCACCGTCACCCTCCAAACTCCAACCCCTTAAGATGAACCTCTCAACACCTTTCACACCTTGGAAAGACAGCGAGAGAACCCTTACAACTAAATATCAATTATTTCTACAGTATGGAGATTAAGAGAGGGAAATAAATGCCCCTTGTAGACTACCCTAGCAACATTGTCAAAGCTCTCACCTCATTTAAATAGTCCCCTTCAAACTAAGCACCAAACATTCCTTAGATGCCCTTGATATAACAAACTTATACCAGCATAATTCTCTAGTGTTCAAGAGTGATTTTAGATCACCAATCCCGATATCATTAGGCTTTTCAAGGTTATAATAGGTTTGACCGGATTGGTTAATTTTTTGAAGTAATGCTAACTCCTTTTAGTTTGGCATTGTCCTTAGATTGTTGTAATAATTTTAGAAATTAGGATTTATGTTTTAAAAGTTGAATTAAAAGTTACAGTTCTTTTGTTGTTTTTGAATTTTGAAATTTTTTGTGCCTTTTTATTTCTCCCATGCTATTAATTCCCTCTGTTGCTAGAGGTCTTCTAAAACTATTACTTATATGGCAGTCATTCCAGTATACGGATATGTAGATATTCAGTTCTTGTCTAGCTTGAATCTTTGATTTCACAATTCTTTTTATCTTCTATATTTGAGAGTCACTATGGATTGTAAACCATATCGACCTTTTTGTTTAGATTTCTTTTTTAAGTTCAAGCACATAAATTGATGGATTTCCAAGAACAAGATGCCAGAATATATACTTGTTTTCTAATTAAACTTGAATGTTCTTGAGTCCCATTTGTGACCATATCCTGTTTTTTCATACTGAAAGCCACTACAATATACTTTGCCATGTTTTATGTTTTCTGTATATTTTATGTGTGAAACATTGATTGAAATGATCTTATTTACGGAAAATTTATTTTCTTCATCCTGAGAAGTCTAATTCTTTCTCACCTGATAACTTGTGAGATATTCTTGCTCGCAGTTGAATGAGATTAGAAAGACCAATAACAATCTTGTGGTGGTCGGGAAGACGTCTGTCGATTATAAGGAAGACTTTGATGCTGACGCGGAAGATGATGATGCTGATAATGTTGAAGAGTCTGATGGCGATGACTTCGAGCAAGAAACAGGTTAACACGCACCAATTCCTCAATAAGGAACCCAAGGTCATGATAATTCTCAACTTTGAATGTTCTTAAGATTCGGTATTATGATTCTATAGTGAAACAGTTTGCTAAGAAAGTTATATCAATCCAATAGTTGCTTTCGTTTGGTTGTGAACTAGTTGCAGATATTTCGATGTGGAATGTTGTTATTATAGTTATCAAAGTAGACATGTGAAAATGAGCCTTTGTGGTCAGACCAATGGTTTCTTATGCATCTGATATTGACTTGTGGATGAGTTGTGATCTCTTAGCACCAATAGAATTTATTGTCTGAAGAGTTGTATTGATTGTTTTAATAGTTCACAGAATTTTTTTTAATTATTATTTTTTTTTTTACGAAATTGATTTCTGAAATATAACTAAATGTTGATTATTGTTCTTGAATAGAAAAAAAAAAACTGTTATTTACTGAATGATACAATTTTTACGGGTATTTTTAATTACTTTGGTTTTTACTGAAATTCCAATTAAATTAAAAATTAAATTAATCTACCAATGTCCAAATTATAATGTTGCCAATTGATTTTAATTTGTGACAGCAATCAATCCCCTAGGTAGGGTGTTTATGTTTTTATTATAGAAATGAGTTTGAAAATCAATTCATGTAAGATAAAGGACATAAGAATGTTAAGATATTAATTATATATTTGTGTTTGGTTTATTTATATTGTAACACAAAAAGATTTTATTAGGTCCTTGAATATCTATTTTGGTCCTTTTGTCATCTACAATAACAACACTATGACATGAAAGTATCATAGCAAAAAATTTTATATAATTATATGTCAAAAAAAGAAAAAATAAAGTATATCCCATTCTAAAAAGCAACAATGGCTAACAAATCTCTGGTTGGGTGGATATACAACACAAGCACATACAGATCTGAAACATGGCACATGCACACACCCTCAATTAAGAACAAAGCATGTTTTCAGGGAATAGACCAAGTGTCTTCATTTGGGGAAATGAGGATTCTTTATCCCTATTCATTCATTTCCTCATCAACTGCCACAAATTAAGGCCTATATATATATATATATATTGGTATAGATATCTACATGTATGTTTATATATATAATATAGAGGGAGACATGCTTTTGTTGGTGATAGGCACAGGTGTCTCTGCTATCTTTGTTATCTTTGGTTGGTTGGTGTGCACAGCAAATAACAAACTTCCTTTCCAAAACCAAGTAAAAATGTGTGTCTTTGTGTAAATATAGATTGGTTTAGCAAATCATTAAGGTTGTGTTTAATTGGCAACATAGAAAATGACTAAAAAAATTTTTTTTTCATTGAATATTTTTTCATAAAAAATTTAACATGAAAAATGAAAAAATAATCGTTTGATTGACATTATTTTTTAGTTAGAAAATCAAAAATTTTCTATGAAAAATTCAGATTTTATTATTTGATTGTTCTTATTTTTCATGGAAAATGGAAAAAAAACTCATTTGTTATTTGATTGTATCAATTTTTCTTGTAAAAAGTCACATTTTCTATAGGATTTTTTTAAAAAAATTATTAAAATTATAAACAGCGCTACGTGGAATTGAATCTTACCATCAAAACACCTCGGGATCTAGGATAAATTTATTTAAAATATTATCAAGTTATATAATTTATCTTTTTAAAAAAAATTAAAAGAAAAAGAAAATTTTTCTTTTAAATTTTTAAAAGAAAAGTTATTTTAAATATTTCAATTGCACGTTATTTTTTCACATAACCTCTTACATTTTCCCTGGAAAACTTTTCCTATGGTGAAGGCAGAAAAAAATTTCCATTGCTTTGAGTGAAAAATAAGGTCACGTGATAGTTTGTGGAAAAAATTTCAATGGAAAATTTTGGCTAGCTGGAAAATGACTGTCCAGGGAAAAAAAGGGCAATCAAACACAGCCTAAATTATTTTTAAAAATAATTTTTTATTCAGTACTTTAAATTTTCGACAATTCATATTTGGTCAAATGTATTGTTATAAATATAATTACTAACAAGTGAGAGGTTGAGAGATCGACTCTCTTATTATTGGTTAAGGTGAGTTTGTCAATTTTATATAAAAAAAATTATATAAATATTTGGATATATGTAAATTTTGTTTTAAATAAATGTGTTTTTAGAATTAAATTTATAAATTGAATTATTATAACTCAGAACTTTAAAAAATTATGAAAAATAATTATTATAACTCTTTGTTGTGTTGGTCAAAATTTTGATAAAAAATGATAATAAATTTAATATCAAATATTGTATATTAAGATATTAAAGTTATCAGATAAATTTCCTCATAAGTATATCACATAGCTTAGATCTCTCATTTCTTTTTTGTTAAACTTCAATTTAAAAAAATGAAATTTTGAATGATAATTTCCCATTTAATATAATTTTTTATCTTTAAAAATTATTTTTTAAGAAAAAAGACCTTTTGCTTTATGAAAATGATTGCTAAGAAAGAAAACTTTATCTTAGCAAATTTCAAGCATGTCAGCAGTGAAAAAGTTTAGTATTGTTTGGCAAGTTATGTACTTCTGAATTATGAAAAAGTAATAATAATTGAATATTTTTCTAAATTTGCTGAGGCATTTAATTTGGTCCATAGAAAAAAATTGAATCATAACACTAATCTAGTATTTTATATCACCTTCACAATATATAAATAGAAATTTTTTTCTTTTCCCAGTGAGAGATCAATGTATCAATTTCAGTTTACATACAATAGTTGAAATGTTGTTTGTCTAGTTTATTAAAAGAAAAAAAAATACTGGTATTTTAAAGGCTATGAAAGTTCCGGTGGAAGTGTGATGTGCTAAGTTCACTCAAAAACTCACTCAAAGATTAAACACTCACACACAATCAAAACAAGATAAAGGAGACAAGCAAATTGGTAACCCAGTTCGGCACAACCTTGCCTACATCTGGGGAGTCAGGCCCAGAGAAACAATCCACTAAAAGAGGTATAGAAACAAGGAGTACAATACTCACTCACTATCTCAATACAAAGAATATCCTCTCAAGATTGCCCGACGGCCACACTCTTAACTCTCATCAAAGAGTCTCTCACTGTTTGGCTCATCCTAAATCTTCAAGCATGATCTCTTATATAGACGCACCGACGCCTAATAAAAGTTACCTCTTTTTAGAATTCTCCGCGACCTCCTAACTTGGACACCTTCCAGTTAGATGTTGCAACACCCGACTAGCAACAATGCCCACTCTATCGAACATGACCGGAGTTCTAGCCGGATGCACCCGAATCCGCGACCTTCAACCTCCCGGTTCCCTTCGATCCGCCTCGTAGCGACTGACTCGACCCGAGCTCCTCCTGCCTGCAGCTGCTTCCTTCCTCATGTCACTTCAGTAGGTCTCCCTCTCCTGAGGGACGTGCCCACCAAGGCACACACGACCATCTCACCAAAGATAGCCACCGAAGATCTCTCGATCTTCTTTCC
This sequence comes from Dioscorea cayenensis subsp. rotundata, assembly GCF_009730915.1. Taxonomy (NCBI): domain Eukaryota; kingdom Viridiplantae; phylum Streptophyta; class Magnoliopsida; order Dioscoreales; family Dioscoreaceae; genus Dioscorea; species Dioscorea cayenensis. Next base: position 7,342,388 of record NC_052480.1, on the reverse strand, counting down.
AAACTTAACTCAAGTTTGGTCTTTCCAAATGATCTTCTTTTGGCTCATGGAAATATTGTTACTAAACTTGATCTCTTCTTCATCCAAGTTTAGTCTTTAATATCTTCAAGCATGATCTTCAATCATCCATGCTTAGATCTTCAAATCTTCAATCATATCTCATGATAGCTTCAATCAATCTCCACACATGATTAGTCTCTATGAATAGTTCCACCTATAGATAGCTCTTGGATCTTTCTTCAATTGGTGATGCTAAATATGGTCTTGATAATCTCCTTGGCATGTCTTTACCTTATTTAGTTTGTGTTTTCAAATAGCTTCACACCAAACTAAATCTTGTGTCTTCTAATAGATTCATACCAAATTTAACTTGTGTCTTCTAATATAATCTTCATGATCTTGAACTCTTGCCAATAATAGAATATTCCTCTCTCTTCAAAAGAGCTCTATCAAAAATATGAATTATCATCCCGGATCTTACCAAGGATAGATAATCATACTTAAAATAAAACTTACCTTTCTTGAAGAGATCCTATAGTTTTGATGCACTTACCAAAAATAGTTTATCATCACATGATTGTATTGAGAGGAATATCTACTAAATAAAGTCTTCAACCTTGATTTTCATAAAATCTCCACCTAGATCTTCATCACATATCATGACCTCATTCTTTGCCACATCATCATTCTAGTCACTTTTTCTTTTGATGAGTCATTTCCAGCCACGTCATCATCCTTATGCCATGTCACCATTTGGCTTGTCATATAATACCAATCCACGTCATCAGATTTAACACGCTAGAATAATTTTTTTTTTCAACATGTAATTTCCTTCAAAAATTTCAAATTATATATTTAACTAATTATGTCTATTAATTACATTATTACTTCCAAAAAATTTTGGTTTATTAATTTACGCTATAAAATCATATTAAGATAATCGAAATCCTATAAAGTCTTTATGCTTATATTGAGATCTTTTAGCAAATGTATAATATCCTTTTGAGGTTAATTTATAGTGTAACATAATTTTCAACCCTCCATATATAAATATCCACCTCCAATGTACATTTACACATATATAGTCTGTAAATTCCTTTTTTTCGTAAGCCACCTATAAATATTTTCCCCCCTTTTAAGTTAGTGTATAATTATTATAATTCAATCTTTATACTATTATAATAATAATTATAATTATAATAACAATAATAATGCCTTTCATGCCAATATCACGACTTGTACTACAAAACAAATAAATTGAGCTCATTTAAGATGTATGTGCCTTCGTTTTGCTTGCCCTAAATTTAAATATATCTCCTCAATATGTATATGAACATTAAAAAACAAAATACTGATAGACCAGAAGATCGTTGGTAAAAATAGTCACTTCATTTCATTTTTATTTCATAATCAATTTTCATTCTTTCTATGATGCAATGTTCATTAGGTGTCATCCAATTTAAAATTATATTAATTGACTTCAATTTGCCCTTCATTTAAAGAAAAAAATTTTACAAATAAAAATAAATAAATAATCCAACTATTACCCGTTTGTTTCATTTTTCAAATCACCTTTTGTCAAAAACTTTTGATGTGGTTTAACCACGAATTGGTTACTAATCTATTTCAACCACTCACATAAAACTAACAAAACACAGTTACACCATTTTTAAACTGGTAACGGGTGAATCAGCCTGATTTAAAATTATTTTTATCATTAATCTGTATTGTTTGTTGAATATGAATCATCATTTTTATTATTGTTTATTGATTTTTTTTAAAAAAATTTCTGTTGAAAATTTGTTAATTAATTTTTATATAGAAGTTTTTAATTACACTTTTAATAATAAACTTTTATTTTATTGAGTTATATTGTTTGTGCTTGCTTATATATATATATATATATATATTATATTATATTATTTATAATTTATTTATTTATTTTCTTTTTTTAATTTTTACGTTTTTTTTATATTTTTAAAAATTTTATTTGTTTTAAAAATACTAATTTCGATTAAATCGTCCGATCTAATCGTGAATCTGCCACTCAACAGGTTTCCAATCTGGTCCAATTTTTTAAACATTGTTAAAAACATTCATTAAAAACATTTAGTACTTAAAATGTTCATTAAAATATTAATACTTTAAAAGAAAATATTCATTATATTCTAAAAACATTTAACATAATTATGCATGCATTGATAATCCCCTGACTTGTCATAAACAATTTAGCCTTGTTCTCATTAAAATTTAACATTTTTTTTTCAAAATAATTTTGATTTTTTTATAAAAAAACGAATTGTATCATTGCAAGAATAAAAAATACTATAAAAATTTCTAACTTTTCAACAATATATATATATATATATTCAGCTTTTAAATATTAATTTAAAATATTTAACTTTTTCAAAATTAATTGTGAAATTTCAAACTTATCTTAAAAAAATATTTCAACTTTTAAATATTAAATTAAAATATTTAACTTTTTTCCAAATTAATTGTGCACAAGGTTCAACCAGTCTTGCCGCATAGTCTTCAAAACTTCAACAGTCTCAAATGATAGCGCACCATTTGTTCTAAATCAGCACCAAATCTCCACAAATGTGCTAAAACATTAATAAAATCTTAAATAACCCCACAAACCACTAACAAATCACCCTTTTTTTCCCCATTATGTCTTTCTAGCCAATCTAAACCAAATTACTCCATATTTTTACAAAATTAAAAACCCAATTAATTTAATTAAACTATAATATTTTTGTATTTAACGGTTTAACCAATGTAATAATTTTATCTATTGGTTGACATATCACCATCAACATCCTTACATCCCCCCTGGCCGCTTAGAAACCCAAAGGCATGTTGCACCTATACCACTAAATAAGTTTTAAATAAAAAGATAATTTTGAAAATTGGACTCAGAGAACCAATTAAAAAACTAAGGTTCTTCCAAAAAGAAAGTCCAAGGTTGTTCACCAGCGGCGTCTTCAATTTAATGAAGAGTTCTCAGAGCTGTTCACACGCGCACGTCTCCATTAAATTAACCTGCGAAACACAATCAAGAAAACGAATCAAATCTTGGTATTAATTAACAAACCAAAAATCAAAACGAAAACGAACAGAAATTAATTACCCAAAAAATAAAAATAAAAAATAAAACGAAATTAATGAAAGAGAACGGCAACGATGACGGAAATGGAACAAAAGGTATAACGGCGTGACGTAACCCTAACGGAACAACTGAATCAATGGAAGCAAATTACACACACAGAAACACAAACACAAACACAAAATTGAGGGGGAAAAAGAAACGAATCGGATCGAAATCGATGTTTTTATAGGTTTATATATTATATTTTTTTTTATGGTTTTTTTTTTTTAAGATCAAACGATTTACACCTCTTTGCTTCCAAACAAACACATATAGAGTTCATCCTTCGTTCCCTGCATTACCTTTGGATTTCCGTAGTATAATTGGTTTTTTCGTTTACTCCATAGATCTGAATCTCTATTGCCAGTAGTTGCCGTGATGAACAAGGAACTGGTGACCTCTAGGGGTTCCATGGTGGCCGGAAAACCTCAAATCGCCCGCCGATCTGACCAAACGGCCCGGGATCCGCGGCGGTGCGCAGCGATCGGGCGGTGAGCGGATCGGGGACTTCCCTTTCAACGGTGGCCGAGGTAGAGGCTTGGAGGGTTTGGACGGTGGCGTTGGGTGGAGAAACGCCCGGATCTTCAACGGAGGAGGCTTATCTCTTGCAGCGATATCGTATTCCTCGATGAGATTAGCGAGATCTTCATCAGATGTGACGGAAACCAGCGCGTCGAGGTCATCGGTCGGCAGCTGACACCTCAGCCCCACCCTTCCCCAACCGCAGAGCTCTCCCAGCTTCACCTGCAGCTCTGTACCCAACCCTAACTTCTCAACTACGGATCCCATTTCTCTCCGCATCTCTCAACGTTTTCCACTCAAAATCGAGAAAGAAAAAGAAGATCAGAAGTCTAACCTGAGAACGGAATCGATCGATCAACCGCGAGGACTCTGGTTTCACCGCCGACGTACCGGAGCTTGCCATCAGGGTAACGGGGGAGGATCCGGCCGCCGTAGCTGCAAACGAACTTGACGTTGCTGTTGGTGCGGACGCTGACATCGTCAATGGATCCAAAAGAGGTGCACGATGAAGACGACGACGAGGAGGCTGCCACCATGCTTGGATTTCAAGGATGAGAAGAAGCGAGAGGTGAAGAGCTTGAGAAGAAGAAGAAGAAGAAGAAGAAGAAGGAACTCGAGGGCTTGTGTTGCTACTCGAGCGGCTTCTTCAAGCCTCCGTTTGGGAAAGCTTGCTCTCGTTTTATAGCCACTTTGAGGGGTAGTTTCGTTAATTTATTGAGAAACGGGGGTGATTGTGAAAAAGGTCAGTTAAATTACTTAATTATAAAGTTTTATTTCTTTTTAAGTCGGTTCGAAATTTTTAGTGTTTTTTTTTTGCATATATACCCTGATAAAATTTAAATTTATATGACGAGAATTATAGATATCAAAAAACTTGTATTTTCATAATTCACTAGAGATAAATAAATCTTTTTTAGTGGTTAGGATTTTTTAGTGTTTTTTTTTTTTTTGCGTATGTACCCTAATAAAATTTAAAATTATATGAAAAAATTATAGGTAACAACTTGTATTTTTATTAGATAAATAAATCATTGATTTAAATTAAAATTGCACATAAAATCATTTCTTTTTAAGTCGGTTAGAATTTTTAGTGTTTTTGCTTGTATGCCCTAATAAAATTTAAAGTTATAAATAACAACTTATTTTTATTATATAAATTAAAATTATATAGAAAATTATTTCTTAAAGTTATAGAATTTAAAGTTAGTGTGCATTTTTACATGTATACCCTAATAGAATTTAAAATTATATGACAAGAATTATAGGTAACAACTTGAATGATTTATTAGATAAATAAATCATTGATATTAATTAAAATTATATGAAAATTTTTATTTATATATTTGTGTACCTAATGGTCATAATTTTAATTCCATGGGGGTGCAAGGTTAAGGGCGAAATAACAAAATAATAGCACTTTAATTGTTTCAATTTTTTTAATTAATTTAGTTTAAAATAAAAATAACATTTATTTCACCCCTAAATTATATGAGATTTTATTATTTATAGTTTTCATTAAAATGATAGAAAACGTACTATTTGCCAATTATTCGCGTATTATGTGGTGCATAACTTTTTAAAATTTTTGATTTAAAATAAAAATATTTAAATATTAAATTATATGAATCTTAAATTATATGAATTTATTTGTTTTGTCCCTTCATCATACGTTTTTTCAAAAGAAAAAAACACAAACCAATTGTACATTATTTGTGACGCATTATTCTTTAAATTTTGATTTATAATAAAATAATATCTATTTAATCTTTACATTATATGAATTTCTTCCACCGATTGCTCCAATTAATTGTTTTTATTATAATTATTCATTCAAATTATATTGATTATTTAAAAAAAAACAAGTGATACTCATCCTATTATGAAAAATATGTTAGAAAATTTTTTATTATTCATAATTTAAAATGTGCCGAATGCACTATATAGTGATGTTAAAAACTGTGTCGACTGTGAAAGTGAGCGTGAGTGGATACAAGTAGGATAATCAATTTTTTGTGGTGCAAATACAGCTAACACCAAATTTGTCTATTTTTTTTAAAAAAAAAAAACACACACACACTTTACACATTATAACCATGTATTTTGTGGTACATACTCCAAAAAAAAATTAGGCACAAGAGCAAATCTAATGCTTGCAATATCTTCAATGTTTTATGTTTGGCTATTTCTGTTGTACTGATTAATGAAACTAAATTTCAAAGACGAGATGCTTCCCTTGCCAACTTTGCTTTGGATGTCATAAGTCATAAAGTTGGTTTTTTTTTTTCAATATATATATATTCATAATTTATGACAATACATTGCGGGCTTTATTTTTATTTTTATTTTATTTTTTCCATAAAATAGACAAATCATTCACCATAACAAACAAGTATAAAAGATTTTATACCTCAATCTCTTATTAATAAAAGAAAATTTACCATTTTTCTAACATAAATTCCGTGCATTGCATTTTTAATTGCTTTAAAGTGCATTTATTTATAAAAAAAAACTCTAAAATCATATTGTCAAGCGTCAAATTAATGGAAAATAATAAAACATTTTTAGTTTTTTAGCCCAGAAATTTTTAATTATCAACCTATTTGTTTTTTTTAATATTTATTTTAAAATTTAGTATTATTTTTATAACACCATCATTCATATACATTTTTTTAATTATTATTTTTTACTTTTAAATACTATAATTTTAAGAAAAATTATTTTTAAAAAAACTTCATGAGTCAATTTTATATAAAATTTCTTTTTCCACAAATAACTATAATTGAGATTCATATGCATATAATTAATTTTTAAAATAATTATATATACTTTTTTAAAATCCACTAGGTTTTGAAATAAATGAAATGAACTTAAAAAAATTATGCAAAAAAAAAAACCCAAAAGATGCTCTTTGGTGCTCAATTTTCACAAAGTGCCGCCTGAATATTTGACAACATGGTACCAAAGCTGAATATTTGAAAACATAACATCAAAGTTATTTTCATAAATTAAAAAAAAATTATTTGAGTCTTTCACTCATAAAGAACGGTAAGATATTGTTTGAGTATTTCTCTCATAAAGAACGGTTAGATAATGCGAGCTGCATAAACAGGTTTTTTAATTGATAAATTTTACATATATAAATATGTAAATTTAAAAATATTTGTTTAAGTGATTCAAAGTTTTTTTTCTAAAATTAACTCTACTGTTAAATATTAATAAAAAATATAAATAAAAGGCTTCTATCAACCTCTTAAATAAAGTGTTTGTTTTGAAAGAGCATTAGAAATCGAAATTCAAAACCTATACAAAATAAGAACATATGTATATTAAGGTATTAGCTTCACATTTATACATGTCTCTGATTTTTTTAAATAGTGATTGCTGGTCCCCTTTATGTACCAAAAAAAAAAAAGTTTTGAGTAGGAGTATAAACATACCATCAATGAATAAAAGTTGGAGCTTCTTTATTCCAACTAAGTAGTTATAAGAAGAAAAGTGGAAGAAGAAGCAAAAGGAAAAAAAGAAGTTAAAGGAATTAAGAAAAATGGTTGTGTGATGGGTCCCATGTTTTGGAATTTATGTGTTGTTTTGTTTCGTCTAAGTTAAGGGAGGGATTTCTTTTTTAATTTTTTAATTATGTTTTTCAATTTGCCTTTTCCACACAACAAACGGCATATTCACACAATTATAAAGCCATGAACTCGTTCAAACTTCTTTGAATAATAAATTATTCTTAATTTGAACACTCATTTCATATTAAATTAGTACATATATGATTAATTATGTCGCCAATAAATAGGGAACTTGATTGTCGTCTCTCTCACTTCTTTTAGTTATCTTTATATTTATTTATATTTAATTTTATAAAGATAACAAACGCATGTTAACATCTGTATAGATAATGAGTTAATTAATACTTCAAACACACTTATCAAAAGACCTATGTATGAGTTAATCCCTCAAATGCTTCAAACGCGGCTTCACCACTCCTTAAGCAGCACAAGGGACATATAATAGTGCCACTAATCAAGTGGTTTAGATATTTATATTTATTTTTGACTTAGATTAAATATATCTAAATCTTTTTTATCTCTATTTTTATGTTGATTTTTTTAATAATAAAAGTGTAAAATTGTCTTTTTTTTTATTAAATATATATATATATATTTTTGAGAAAGCGACAAATGACCAAAAGCCGGGCGACGCTGCACGTGTGGGAAGCAAAACTCAACGCCGACCCGTACTGCCTCACCTCAGCAGGATATGAGGTTCGATCCCGGGTCCTCTCCCGAAAACAAACACCCACGCAGTGAGGCTCTACAATTAATCGAGGCCAGTTTAGGGCTATTATTAAATATATATGTTTTTATAAAATTTTTATGGTTATTAATTAAAACCATTTATTTGTCACTCTATTTTTAATTATAATTAAAAGATGGGTGACGAGACATTAAAAAGGGAGTGACAAGTGAGCTTGAAAATGAACAATTCAAACTTTGTATAATTTGCCATACATTTTTGACCGTTTACATTAATCTATTAATATTAGACCATTGAATAAATAATAGAGGAATACATCAAAACACATGATGCTCTTTTAATTTGTTTAAAAGAATACTAACTTAGAATAAAGTAAGGTTGTTCTAATACCGTGTGTGTATATATATATATGAAAAAATTGCTTAAATACCCTTATAAAATTATATATATATCTTCATAAAAATCATATTTATTTATGTATCCTTACCAAAAAGAAAAAAAAAACTATTATTTACCAACATACTCCATGTTTTGATTGAAAATGAAAGGCACAAAATATCCGAAAAACTTTGCTTTAGGGACCAATAGCTTTTGAAGGTTAAATTAAATTTTACCCAAATCCAACACATTTAATAAATAAATTTCAAGTTGATAAGAATATTATAATTTTATTAATATATTTTTTTATATCATAAATATGATTAGTTTTAATTTATTTAACTTGCTAATCTAAGGTTTTAAGATGACGCATAAGAGGATGCTTTATTCATGTATTTATGAAAATATCTCTAACTATTTATTTAAGGTTCAAATTTTTAAATAATTTCTTTATAAATTGGATAATACCAAAAACTTTGGTTATTTACCCATCCCTTTAAATTAATTCAATGTGTTAATAGAACCCCAAGAAAAATATTAACTTTATTGAAAAACATCTCAATCTAACTATGTTAAGCAAATATTCAAAATTTCACAAACTTTAAAATGTAATTTGCACCATGTCTTAAAAAAAATTAATTATTTAAATTAGTGTATTTACTTTCTTTTTATCTGCCACAAATCCATGTTCATTTTTATCTGTCATTTTCTAACATCAAGAAGCATTTATTATTTTTTTCCCAAAATTACCCTTAACACTCTATTCAATTATCTTCTTAAAATTAAATATGAAAGAAATATGAAGATATAAATTAGGGATAATTTTGAAAAGATAACTAATTTTGTATAAAATTTTGTGAAATAACTAAGTTTCTTAGTATATGAGATTCGGTTATCCACGACAAATAAAAAAGAACCGAGGGAGTACTCCCTCCATTCCTTTTTAGATTGTCAGTATTTAACTAATTTTACACCAATTAAGAAAAAGTTTGTTAAAAATTAGTTGATTACTTATATTTTTATAAAAATCCATTACTTTTACAAAAACTACCCCTATTTAAAAACCCTACTTGTAGAGAATATAATTTAATGTTTAGTTGATTTTGATTTATTGAAAATTGTACAATTACATTAAATGAAATGGTAAATTTAGAAAAAATTATTTAATACTGCACAAAATTTTCAATGTGACAAGTAAAAAGAAACAGAGAAGAGCTCCAAAACATGATAACTAAAAAAGAACGGAGGGAGTAATATTTTGCAATCATTACTTTTAATAATTTTTATATGAGTCACTACACAATGTTCGAGAGTTGAAGACATTTAACTCTCATGCTGAGATCGATTTGATTTTTTTTTTTACATGTAAGTGCACGTTTTTTTATCTATATTATTAAAATAGTAATAATACTCAAAATTTATTAATATTAATATTGATTTTAATTAAAATTAATTAAAAAATTTCTCCGAAATAATTTTACACTAATATATCCCATGCAGTCACACCAGACCTTGAAATATACAACTCAGATAGAAATGTGTCATGGCAAAGTTGTTCTCTTGAATGAATGTACTCCTACGCTATTTATAAAAAGGATTTGTACAAACAATTAAAAGTTAAATTTACAATATTTTCCCTCTTCAAAATTGCTTTTAACTTTTTCTACTAATTTCCTATAGTTAGTGAGGATAAGTGTGTTAAATCACAAATGAGAACAACACAGGCAATATACAACAATGTACGTGATTGTGTTATAGACTTGTCTACACTGTTTTATATTTGAAGTTCAATATATAACTAAAGTTAGTTTACGAAATTCTCTAGTTCTCCACATGACTAGAATTGATTATATTGTATTGTAGCTTAATTTTATTTTTAAGAGGTGGGATCTAATTTGCTTCCTAATAGCCTGAACAACACCTTGAAGTACATTAGGTTTTTGTGCAAATTGAAAGAAAATCAAACTCTTAATTTATCATAGAGAAATTAAATATTTTTACGTTCCACTATTATGACGTTGGCTAAAAAAATTTCTATGGCAAATTCTCCACATTTATTCGAAGTTAGCATGTGCTCATGTTTAATTTCTTCTTGATGAAACACATTGTTTGCTAACAGCATGCAATATGTTGATGGTTAGCTAAACAAACATAGAATGACAATAATCACACTAACTACATAAAAATATTTTTATGATTAACTAAACAAATATGAAATTAATAAGACTAATCAAGAACCATTCCGAAACTAGTAATAAATAAGTGGGCATGTGTTCAAGTAAGGGAATCTTTTATAGTCACCTCCCACCACCTTTAAAGATAAGATAGTGGTCATACATAATATGACATCTTATATGAAAATGTGGTCTCTCTTAGGTCACCCTTGGGCTAAATTCCAAAAATTTATCTCTTGTGTGGGGCCTACTCCACTTGGCTTATGTGGGTCCACGCAAGCTACTACTTGAGTATGGATTGGCATCTCACCACTAGCCTCATATGGCAATCTATCTTGTTACTCTTTGGTGGGAACCACACTAAACATGATTTTGTAGTGTATAGTATTGGTAGTCCCTTTAATTTTTAAGTTAATGTTATGTATTATTATGTGGTTTTTTTTCCATTAAAATTGTGGTTTTGTGTGTATGTGTATAACATATATATATATATATATATATATGATTAAACTTGATTTATTAAGTTTATTTCTCATTCAAATCATATATGTTAATTATAAAATCAAAGTCGAAGATTGATACTCTTAGTGTTGGAAAATTTAGTAGAATCGTTATCTATTTAGACAAATTTTATTATATAAATAATATGTGAAAGTAAGGATATATATATATCCGATTATAGCAATTTGAATAAGTAAAATATTAGATGCATAATTTCACCTTTAAACTTTGAAGACAATGACAATACTTTCAATGTTGGTTTATATATAATTTTTGACCACATAATTAATAGATAATTTTAAAAATTGAGTTATTGACCATATTAATTAATTTAAATATAAATCTAAATCAATTATTCTGATGTTAATCGAAATAAAATTAAAATTAACATTTAGTTTATAAATACAATTTTTATAATATTGTATAATCTTGTTGGAGAACTAAAATTATATTTATTAGTTAATTGTATGTGTGGAATTATATTAGATTAATAGGAAGACCTACTCCTATGCATAGAAATAAAATAGCTGGCACACAATTGCAAAACATATATAATTGGTTCAGCTATCCAAAGACTACGTCATAAGCGTTATTAAAAATAAAAAACAACACTCAGTATAAATAATAAATAAATTTAATGAGTTATGGAAATTTTTATTCATCCATTAAGATCTCTACAGTAAAAATCACTATGAACAAAAATAACTCTCAATGGTGCTATGTGCAGAAGAAAGGTCATGTAATAATATTTATGATAACAAATGTTAATTCGTGGAAAGGTTTGAAGAAAGAAACAAAGGGACGGATGAGATTTTTATATTTATTATGTTTTTATACATCACAAATTTTAAACCAGTCTATATATGAGATACCAAAAATTTTATGAAAAATAGATTTTTCTAATTAATGTTTTTAATGTATATAAGGATTTAAATTTAAAAACCATTTATTTAAAGACAAATTACTACTATTTTAACTAATCTCATTGGTACAGAGATTGCAATTGCTAGTGAGATATTTTGTAGTGATGATTTTAATTTTTATAACATTTTTAATAATGAATTTATATTTACCGGATATTGCCCCTAATTGGTGAATGAGTAATGCTATATAGAGCGAACGACATACACGAACTAGCCACACAACTGATGTGCCTGGTGACGTGGCAGCTATTCTCTCTCCTCATTATTATTATTTTTTATTTTAAAAATTTTAAAAATTTGATAATGAGTATGGGTGTAAAAAAGTTCAAAATTACTCGTGAAATTTTACTCGAGATCGGTCCAGTCGATACTCAGATTCGATTCGATTTTTCGATGGTAGAGCTCCAATTAACATACTTAGCTCAAGTGAGGCTCATGCGAGCTCTAAGCGAGCTTATATATATATAATATTAAATTATTTATATATTAATTATAAAAAAATATATAATTATATAACTATATTAAATTGCTTTACATTATACATATATTATCCTAACTCGAGCTTAAATGAGCCGGAGCTCGGGAGCTAATTGAGGATTTTTAGTAGCGGGAGCTCGGCGCACAAAAATGGCTCGAGCAGGCTCGGGCAGCTCGAATAATGTATTTGAGCCGAGGCTCGAGGCACGGTAATACTCGGCCCGGCTCGGCTCGTTACTACCTAATAATGAGACATTTTCTCTCTCTCCGTCATCTACATCATCCAGACGACCCTCCACCCTGCCGCTCGCCGCACTAGTCGTCGAGTTCTCAGTCTCCGGCTTGATCACGAGGGTCGTATGCGATCGTGTCATCGAGGGCTTGAAAAGCCGTAATTCCTTTCGGACTTCGTCCCGCGCATTCTCGTTGAACAAGAGAAGGCGTACACTAGGAGCACCGATAGGGGCCTCGCCGGCGTTCCGCTTCCCCTCGCCACCATCTTTATCAGGTTCCCGCTATACTTGGCCACGTTTGCCGTCGTAGCTCCGAGCTCATTCTCGTTCCCATCTTAGGGCCACCCAGTCTCTAAAACCATAACCTCCAACCTTTTCCTTCTTGTCACTGCTGAGATCGTCGCATAGACAACGTCTGCCTGGGCGTTGAGTATGTTCTCGTACTTGAGGCCCGATTCGAAGTCAAGCACCCGGGATTTGGCTCGAATAGGGCGTAATTCAGCGTGACATTGTCAAAGCTTTCTGCTTTGTAGGTGGAAATACGGGTATGCATTGATGAAGAATGGGGATCTGTTTTGACTGAGGAAGTCCAACGAGGGGCAGATGTCGAGATGAGCTCCCTCCGGAACAAGAGGGAGACCTAGAGAGTTAAGAGCCGATCGGAGAGATCACATAGCTTGAACAAGGGCGGCCATGGCAGGCAGTGTCATTACTAGTGAGAACCTCATTTCGGCCAGTCACGGTGGCACGATCTTAGCGGCAGGGGAGGTGGGGTTGAAGGTTGGCTTTAACCCATGCGAGGGCAACTGAGGGGTCCATGAGAGAGAAAGAGAGAAAAATGTCTCTCATTATCAAATTTTTAAAAATAAAAATAATAATGAGGAGAGAGAATAGCGCTCACGTCACCGACCGACATCGGTCGTGTGGTCGGGTTCGTGATAACCGTTAAAGCTCTATATAGCATTACTCTTTGTAGAATCACATGTATCTTATGCATGTTTTTTTCTTGTTCTATGCCTATTTGTGTCTCTTTCCTCCATAAATGTTAAGAGTAAAGTTATTTTGAAAAAAATACATATATCAATAAATAAATATATTAAATATTTTTAAGCGGTGTTTGCCTTAACCATATTTATACCATGGATGAAATGCAACAAGCACATGCCGAGTTTATTACCTAGCAGGTTTTTATACTAAAGGCTCAATTCAATCAAGTACACAATATTTACTAATTTCACTATATCCCCTTTGAGACCGGATCTAGTTATAATTCTATCTCCTTCTTTGATCGATATTTTAATAGTTGAATTCATAAGATAATGATTCTTATATATATAGAGAGAGAGAGGTTCGATCATCTATGCATGTTTGTTGAATTGAAATCTACGAACGTTGTTATCAACCGTTGGATCGAAATCCAACGGTTGATCACTATTTTGCTAAATAATATTATTGTGCTTAGAGAGTGAGATGCACATTAATTTGATCTGAACCGTTCAATCAATTTGTGCAACTAACCAAATCTGAACCGTTCAACCCTATTTCTACTAGACCTATAGCAACCATTTTAAAAACCAAATCTAAACTAATCAACCCAAACTAAGACATAATTAGCACTCACTATAACATGCTAATGATCACTGTGCTTGTCTGTAGATGTTCTCCGAACGTCCACAGACAATCTTTTCTCACAAATATATATAACAGTGTATACTTTTTTCCTTCACCTGATAAGCGTTTAAATATATTATATTTTATTGATATATTTTGTACACTTTTATGCATTGTTCGTAACACTGATACTTGTTTACGTACTTTTCACATTAATTAATTTTAAGGATATCGGAAGATCATTTGGAGCTCGGAGAAGTACTTTTAAGTGTGTTGAAGGACAAATTATTTATATTTGAAGCTTATTCGAACCCCCAAACCCCGGGCCAAAAAGAAGAAAATTTAAGTACTGATCTTAGCTAACATCTCAGCGAGGGGTCTTGCAGTCCCCGAGCGGCCGCATGGCACTCACACGTCCCCAAGCAAACCTAGTTCACGATTTTGAGTCTCAATTTGAGTATTGTGCGGGCTCCATGTGGCCATACGCTTGCCCACACACTTGGGAAAGTATAAAAGGCGAACTTGGGGGTATTTGGAAAAGATTTTGAGTCACACGTGACTCCACACACTCTTAACGCCCAAAACTCATTGGAGAAGGTCGATTCAAGCTAGAATAAAAGGAAGAAGAGTGTGGAACTCAAAGAGAACATCAAAGAGTTAGATGGCGGGGATTTGGAGAGTTCTCATCACCACCATTAGTTGACTAATAAGGAGTTTACTATGCATTTCATTGTCTTGTCATGTGTTTTGTATTCTCTTCCTATGTGATGTTGAACTAAACTCCTAAAGCCACCAAGCTCCAGTGAACCTTGGGAGAATAGCTTGTATGGATGATTACTTGATTTTATATTGATTGTTGGCTTGAAATTTCTTTGGTTTTAATATATTGTTCTTTATGTTCAATCTACAATGGATGGATTCCCTAAACTTGATTTTGAATGATATGTGTAGAGTGAGTTGTTTGCGTGTATTAGATCATACATAAATTAGAGAGGGATACAGTGTATCTTCATGGCGGAGGTTTCGGGTGTTGATAGCTCCCACATTAGGAATTAGTCTAAGTTGAGACTCCTCTTATACCCAAAGACATCATAGGGGTATCCGAAGGACGGAAGCCGATGGGATTAGAGCTATCACTAGAGGTTCCGGGGTAGCTGACTTTAGAGTTTAGCGGACCAAAACTTAGCCAACATCATACCTTATGCCCAATTCATCATTGTTTTGCTATTCTCCCAAGGGGATCTTTGCCCGAGGCCTTCTTTTATCCTCTGTGTTTACATATCTTTTTAGTTTGCGTGGTCTCTTGTATTTGTTCCTTTATTTGTTATTTGTAATTAAACAATCATGTCTGTTTGGGAGATTAGATTGTATTGTTAAATATGAAATAATAGTACCTTTTGGGACGTGAGAAAATATGATCCTCTCGTGCTCACGCACAGGAGATTTATTACTTAACGACCCGTGCACTTATAGACAGGGAGGGGTGTAGTCGTCCTTCAATGATACACGCTCACCATCACTTAGGCACTTACTTTGTGTGAGATTTGGGATTCGATTTTAAATTTCTCCAAAATAAACGCCTACTTAAGGGATTTAGTACCAATACACTAAGAGAGATCATTGGTATTTATACCCATTATATTAGGAAATTTAATTTTTTATTTTAAATTATATAATATAATTAACATGGGAATAAAATTGAAATAGTCAAACCTGACACCCTACCACTTGGTATCAATAACAATGTCTTCCGCACCTTAATTAATTTGGATGATCACTTATTCTTCTTGACAATATATATATATATATATAAATTAAATTTTGATATTTTGTATTTGTAGACTATCCTGAAAATAAAAAAAACTACTTGTATATGTTTATAGAAAAAACGTAATTTCATGAACATTCACTCTATTTTTTCTAAATTTATCTTTTTACTCCATTTACTTTAAATTGTAATATTTTAGTTATTTTATTATTTTAATTAAGTTGGGCTTATTTTCTTCTTAAAATTTAACCTGACTCAATTAAAATAATAGAAACTAAATAATTATAATTAAAAAATCAAAATGACTAAAAAGTTTGGAAAGATAGAGACTATTCAAACAGTAATATTTATAGAAAGATGATACGGGGATGGGAGGTTTCTTTGAAGAATGAGATGAGGGAAGAAGCATGGTTGACATTTATCCAAAAATCTTCAGGATTGTCCAATCCAAAAAAGAAAATGACCATTTCCCCCCTTCTATCAATTGTTTTTCCATCTGATTTTTTGTTTTTTCCTTGGTTGGAATTTTTTTTTGAATTTTGTCAAAAAAACACAATGGTATATATATATATATATATGACAAATAAAATAATATTATTGGCTAATATTAAGTTTTTATAAAATTAAAAATTAATAATAAGCATTCTTTTATAATAATAATAATAATAATAATAATAATAAAATTATAAAATTAATTATAAAAATTTAAAAAATTTAAATTATAATAATAATGATAACATATTACAAATAAAATAATATTATTGGCTAATATATTTAATTATCTAATATTTATTCTATAAGGGCATAAAAAACATTTTTCACATATTTCTTTTATTTACTTTTCTCATTTCCAATGAATTACTCTCCCACACCCTTCAACCAAACACAATTTTCTTTCCATTCCTAATACATTCCTTTTTAACTCCATTCCTTACAAACAAACAACCCCTAAGTTTTTATATATATATATATATATATATTCGCCATACAGAAGTCAACTTAAAAAAATTTATTAAAAGGCTAAGCAATTTTTTTTCTCTATTCTTTTCACTCATGTTACAAAATGAAAATATTAGAAAATTAAAAATTAATTTATATTTTGATATATAAAGATGATTTACAACTATAAAAATATATAAGTAAATAATTTTTTTTTTATAAAAACATAAAAGTAGATATAATTTTTATGATATTATATTGGTAACATCCACTTTAAAAAGGGTATGTAACCAAATTTTTCTATTTTTTCACATTAACCAAAGGAAACAGCATCAGCATTATTACCTAGTGTTATTATTTAATAAATTAACTTATTATTATTATTGTAATGCATCATGTAATCTATTAATTTATCATGAATAATGTGTATATATATATATATATATATGTATATATATATATATATATGCTTGTGCTTGATTTCACTTTTCATACCATCTTCTACAATTCTGTTCAATTAATTATCTTTACGGATAATGAACAAATAGTCTCTTTGAAGTTAAGGATTTCATAAAAAAACCTCATGACTTTGGGTAATCCCAAAGGGTTCTTTCTTTTAATGGGTTACTTTTCAGACGTTCTGTCATAAATGTGATTGATGTTGACGTAAAAATAGCTGATTTTGACAGAATTGGCTCTCAGTTTTTTAATCAAAAACACATAATTTTAAACGGAAATGTAAGATTATACGCCGAAACTCATAATATTAAACAAGAAAAGGTAGCATATTAAGTGAAAACTTATATGGTTACACGTAAACACGCAATGTTAAATAAAAATTATAAATATTAAGTGGAGAGTACATGGTGTAAAATAGAATAAACTGATGGTGTAAGCTGCTGTGACGGAAAAAGAAGTGTACTGAAAAATGAGAGTTTGTCTAGAAAATTCAAATGTCATAGGGTCTGTCTGAGATGTTTTGAAACTGTCAGGGATTTATAATTCATTTTCCCTTATATTTATAATGGATAAATAATTTTTTTATAAATATTTAATTTTATATATATATATATATATATATTTGACAAACAAGTGTCGACCTGAAAAAGGGTTATTAAAGGGACATGCAGATACAGTGATTGACCAATTATAGTAGTTTAATGAAACCCCAATGATTTACTCCCTTCTGTTTTTTTTACTTCTTCATTTTAATAACAATGGTTATTTGACAAACAAGTGTCGACCTGAAAAAGAGTTATTAGAGTTTTTCTTTAGTTTTTTTTTTTACTTATCCATTTAGTAAATTTATAAGACATTAAATATTATTTTTCTAAATTTATCATTTATATTAATGTATTTCTACAATTTTCAATAAATTATATACACTATATATTTTATTAAATCACATTTTAAATAAAAATAATTTTGAAAAGTCAATATAATTCTTTAAAAATTTTAAATTTTCAACTAAATTTAATCTATTTTCATAATCCATATAAATTAGTTAAATTAGACAAGTAAAAAATTGATGAAGTACTATTTTGGTACAAAATAAGTGTATAAAATTTGTATAGTACTTTATAGTAATGTGGCACGAAAATTCCACCTCATGACTTAACTAATAAACTGTCTAGTGGTTATCTTATTTAAATATTTAAATATTATAATTTTATTTTACAAATTTTTAAAAATAAAAAAGTGATTTAAAAAAAGTACTTTGGAGCCGGATTTTTTTTAAGAGTGAGTGGTGACGTGGCAGTGAGGACTGAAACGTGTCAGTTAAGGCGGGAGTGCAGCTATATGCGGGACTAGGTGGGACATGGGCCTAGGGCACTCCATGAGTTGGCTCGAACCCACTCAAAAAATACGAGGCATGGGTTTAGAAAAATTAGCCCAAAATCGGGCTGAGCTCAAATGTTTACTGATTAATTTCGACTGGGTCTGGTCGGATGAATTTTGACCCGACCCGACCCTACCGACTCGAATAAATAAATAATATATATATATCATATATTATTTATAATATATATAATTATATATATAATATTTGTTGATAATATTACTACTTATTTATATAGAATTTATTTGAACCATTTTATAATACTAGATTGTATTTTTTTAAACGTTTGAAAAATTTTTAGTGGGTAGTAGTAGCTTTTATTTAGTTATTTCAATTATTTCATAAAAAAATTATTTATTTTTCGGGTCGGCCGTACCTGCCCGCCTAACGACAATCAAATGGGTCGGGCTTGGATCAAAACACTAGCTGAATACTACCTACCAAATACCTGAATATATGGGTTATATTTTTGAGCCTCAACCCCACTGTAGACTGACCCATGCTACCATGTCCACCCCTATGCAGGACCAGTGAAGGCGGTTGTAGAACGGGGCACGGTTAAGACTCGGTTTTTGTTTTTTAGTTATCATGGTCTGGTCCCCCACGTGCAGGTCACGAACAGCCTGTTGCTTATTTGGGCCCATGGGAATCTTTGCTAATTCCCAGTTTACTAACTTTATTTATTTATTTTTAATATATATATATATATATATATATATATAAATCTTGATTCATTGAATTGCTTATGAGGAATCTTGGACAGGGGGAGGTTCAGAAGATTTTTAGGTTTTAGATTTAAATTTGCAAGATATTTTTATGTGGCCTTGTCAAAATAATAATAAAAATAAAATTAGAGTTTGGTCAGAACTTGAGGAGATTGTTTTTTTTAAACGATTTATTTGTTTAAGCATGAATTTGAATTGTTTTTTAAAGCTGATAATGTTTTTTTTTCATATTAGTTGAAAATGGTTTTTATGTATTAATAATTGTATCCATGTATGGTTTTTCCGGTTTAGATCACCAAATATTAATGAAAAAAATTAGATGATTTAAAAAGTTTATTTATAAGTTTTTTTAAATAAGCTAACAAAACCGACTCTTAGTTAAATAATCCATTTAGTGGTCACTTCCTCAAGCTTTTTCTATTTTTGTGGATCAAAGATAGTCCCATACTATGTTTTCTATTTTTTCTATTTTTTTCGTATCATATATTTAATAACACTTTTTTCTGCCCAAATATTATTTATGCAGACTATTTTTAAGTAGGCTCGACGAGTCTTTCTCATGTGAGGTCAGATCTCCAAAAGCATGCATTGCATGTTAAATTTATTAACTCAATTTTATTTTTAAAATTTTTTTGGACATACACGTGTAAGATTTTTATCTTCCTATATGACATTTGACATGATTAATAAATTTTTAGATAATTGACAAATCACCATAACTAATGCAGTATTCTATCTACCTGTCTCTTGACAATTCTTTAATTTGATAACACTTCTAGTCTTGGTTAAAAAAACCATGAACAATCCTAAACTCTTGCTTGGTTAAAAAAACATTAACAATCCTAAACTCTAGCTTTTATTCATGTTTAATTTATATATTAATCCTCTGATTTGGACAAATTAGATATCATGTTCAAGCAACATCCCAAAATTGGAGTCAGTTGATGATGGTGATGATGATGATGATAAATGAGAATGAGATAGAGGTTGGCATGGTTTGGCACATGGGATGCCACTTAACTACAAGATAAGCCACTCATGACTCATCTCCATCTTGGAATTTGCAAGGCCATAGCCCACCATCCAAGTGGACACCGGATAGTCTCTAAATGGAATAAAACTTAAGCCATATGACTTGTGGTGCCATGTACGTTGCACCTCTTTGTCACCTTGGTCCATTTTAGGCAATGCGTGCATAATCTATATATTCCATAATAGTTAACAAAGAAATTTTTTTTTTTAACCTTTTTTTGATTATTAATAAATTAGCCACTCTGTGGCTCTTTTCCCCTAAAATATAAAAAAACAAAGAAAAAAATTTTTAAAAAATTATTGCTTAAAAATATTTTGCATTTTTCATATATATATATATATATCGATAAACGCGACAAACGTATTAAAGTGGATACGCAGACAAGGGCATACACAAATCGAGTAATAACTTAATGACCATTTAAGGATAAATCTTTTTACTATGCAATTTTGAAGAGAAGAAAATATTATTTCTCACAACAAATCCACACCAGAACTAGTAAACATTAATATTGATAAATAATATTAGATCTTTAATATACAATGTTTTTTTTGGGGAAGAGGAGCGGGCACAAGACAAGCCCTCGAATAGGGAACGACGCCCGACGCTACGTGGGGCTGGAACCATTTGTACACAACTACTATTCATAACTCCCAAAAATGTGCCCTCAACTGAGAATCGAACTCTCACCACTCGGTGAGAGCTCTATCGGTGACCCGTATACCAAAATGTTGAACAATACTTTGGGATAAATGTTTTCAACTCTCACCCCTTTTCCTATTTTACCTATACATTTTTTTATCTATATTCCCATGCAAAGAATGATAATATATTTATATATTATCCTTGTAAAATAATATTTGTTTGTATATTTACATAAATCATTCTTATCTGTTATATACTCTTGCTTATATATGAGTCAATGAAAATTTATTAAAAAGCTAAATTATTTTTTATTCTCTTCTCTTCATTCATTTTGGGAATCAAAAGATGAAATGAAATTAAGTAATATTTTGATAAAATTGGTAAGTTGATTCAAGCATAAAAGTACATAGGCAAATAAAAAGCGAGAGCTCATTTAATTAAACTGCATCAAAATAGGTTTTTATCGCTCATTCAACATTTGGAGTTTTGATTATATAGATTTACTTATTATTAAAAATAAAATAATACTTAATGATAATGTTATTTAATATAGTGAATAATGATATTATCTAATATACAAAACATAAATATATTCTTATTATTAAAAATATAAATTGTTGATAACACGCATAATTTTGTCACAAAGACAACAAATACTGTTGTACCAATTACCGTGGTTTAACAGCCTAACAAATATCAAAAGGACATGCACTCACAATTTTGTGTACGAGGCCGAATCATTGTTATTAATAATACACTTTTGCTTTTGTACTAACTCAAAATGAAAAGCAAAACACAAATCCATTTGGATAACGTTAAAGAAAACAGGAAAGTTAATAAACCATGAGCTAACACAATCACTCTCTAACTTAAGCCCTTATTTATTATACCGTAGAAGATGAGATATCAGGTCTAATCTAAATAACATCCTTGCAAAGTTGGCATGCATGATATGGTCCCATATATTTGATCATATCTATTGTAATAAAATTTGTGTTGAAGTACTAATAAAATACTTAGTGCTGCGGTGGGTATATACTTTCTTGATTTGCTCAACCACGTAAATTCTATATCATTTACATAATCAAGATATATTTCATTATGATTTAAATGGCATGTTTTACATGAGGACAAACATGATCTTGATCCATGTACTTCTCTTTTAATGCATTAAAAAATTATTTAAACTTAATGATAAACATTAACAAATTCACTATAACAAGTTAGTTTATAAAATATTATGTTGTTAAGTTCAACTAAACTAGGAATTCCATACTTGATGGGCATATTCCATGAAAAATGTGGAAGTTGATCTAAAGAATACCCACATCCTAAGGAATGGTTCAAAGTCATAAAATGCATGTTAGCGTGTGGAGTTGTTTTGGCTTCATCTAATTATTCAAAGTTTATAATGAGAGAAAGAAAACAAAATGGATGAATGTGCTAGTTGTGTGAAGAAGGGATAACATGC
Organism: Dioscorea cayenensis subsp. rotundata; assembly: GCF_009730915.1. Lineage (NCBI taxonomy): Eukaryota > Viridiplantae > Streptophyta > Magnoliopsida > Dioscoreales > Dioscoreaceae > Dioscorea > Dioscorea cayenensis. The sequence goes on along the minus strand of NC_052480.1, from coordinate 7,319,737 downwards.
CAAAGCATGAAGGAAGCATCCTTTCTTACTTCCTTTATTCTTTTCTTGCTATGAATGGATGGGAATATCCCAAGTATCAAAAGAATCCTATTTCTAAGCCTTTACTTCTCCTTTTCCTTGCAAGATTTCAAGTCCATGTTGAAACCGTGTGGTGAGAAGTGGGATAAAAGAATCCTTCTTTAATTTCTTTTTTTCTTTCTTCTTCTTCTTTTTGGACCGCAACAAAAGAGTAGATGGTTCATAGTTTGAAACTGTTGGCACTAACCAATGGATCATAATCCATTAGCCCAAAACCATTTCCTCATCAAACCATCTCCTCCAAACCTTTGGCCCAAACTAATTACCCTAAACTAATGGCTCATTAAACCAATGAACAAATCCATGGATTATAAACTAATGGCTTACTTAAACCATTAGAACCTAAACCATGATCTTAACCCATGGATTAGTGCCCACATATTAAAGGAAAATGGTGGTTTTAGTTGGCCTATAAGTATGGGAAGCTTATTCTCATTCTATACACAACCTTGAGTGAAGAATCAAGTGAAGAAGTGAGACTGAGAAGAAATTAGAGAGAGAAGAAAAGTGTGGAAAAAATATTTTGAGAGTTAGTCCAATCTCCTAGTATAAGAGAGTAGTTCGCTTTTCTCCTTGTTATTAGAGAGTTTGTAACTCCTGCAATTTTTCCACTTAGTAAATTTTTCTATCTTTGCCCGTGGTTTTTACCCTAATTATTTAGGGTTTTCCACGTAACATCTTTAAGGTTTTTTATTTTTTTCAAAGATTCCTTTTATTTATTTTACCAGTGCATCGCTCTATTCGATCCTACATTTTACAACATACATTCCGTGAGTAACAATAACATTAGTCCGTTCAAGTTCGTAGAAGCCGCTCATATCACTCAGCACTCGCAACTCTTCCTCACCAGACTCATCAGCCGCAAGCATGATCTTCATTATCCCTCGGGTCTGTTTTCAAGAGATTGTGGACCTGAGATTTCGAGAGAATGTGGATTGGATGAGGGAGGTCGTAAGCACAATGAAGGACCTCTTTCTGGCTCAGGAGTGGGGGTCAATGATCAACTGCTAGTCGCAGCACACAGCGAACGTCCATGTCTAATAAAACACAACAACACGAGGGAATTCCTGATAATAATCGAAAAGACAAACATTAAAAAGCATCCTGAAAGAAACCAATAGAATCAACCAATATATTGTTTCAAGAACTGAAAACAATGCAGTGAGGACAACGAGAGAATGTTAGCTTTTGGGGATGCAGGGTAGTTGAGTTGCGTTTGAATGTGACAAAATTGATTAAGGAGGAAGTCTTCATTTAAAGAGAACAATAAGGGAGGAATACACAGTTGGTTTCCACACACAATCATCCATTATGGATATCATCGTGGCTTATTAATACGATTCCACTGCATACTTGAAAAGTTTAGACATACTAGAATTTACAGTCTAGAAATGGATCAATACTCCCAAGATAGCAATTCAATTACAAAAAGATAAAAACAGAATATTATTCATTATTGAATAGATACACAATTAATACATGTTTCATATTTAATCAACTATGATAAAAAGACAATAATGAAAGTAAACTATATAATATAAAAGGATAAGTTAATCTCTTCCAAAAATGTACACAATATATGCGGAATCCAATGTCCAGGGTAAGAAATAGTCACCGAAGACAGCGTCAGAGGAGTTGTCAGGAGTTGGTCGAAATGTTGCCGGAGCATAGCGACTGCTTTTGTGGAAGCTGACGAGCATGTCAATTGAAGTGGAGATATGAGAGATCTCCGCAGCCGACGGGGGAGACCGCTCTCGGCTGAGGGGAATTGGATGAGTGCACTGAGTTTTATTGAAGGGTTGGAGGAGTTGGTGGAGTTGAAGTGGTTTTATGCTTGTTTCAACAAGGGGAGCGTTGCCGCTGTGATATGAATGTGGTTTGGACTCCAAAATGTGAGAATAGTTTGGCTAAGTGTCTCAGCATGGGGATCATGTACGGCTGTGTAAGTGGTAAAGAAGAGGATGTGAAGGTTTTTGGAGTTTTGGATCTCAGTGGATTTTGAGAGATGAAGGATAGGAAATGGGTTTTGGATGTGAAAGTGTATGCTCATTTGGGTGTTCTGTATAGAAAGTTTATGTGGTTTTTGGATTTTCCTCAGATACAGAGTATTTGAGTAACCGCGCAGTGTAAGCAAAGATTTGACTGAGGGTTGTAAGCTCACAGTTAGAAATTTTAGTATGTATCCTCAGATGGAGGCTTTTAGTGGGGAGGCTTCCTGGCATGATAATTTATTGCTCACATATAACAAGTGTGAGCTGTATACATTTCAGCTGCTCCTCACTTTCTAAATATGTCTAGTGACAATTACTGCTCCCTGCTATAGAGCAAGTTTTACTCGTCCCCCTCACACCCAATCTATCCATATCTTATTATTCATGGCCAGATTCATCTAATCCATATCTTATTATCCATATGCATTACCATAAGTGCAAATATTTTAAATTGCTTTATTAAAATATATTGGGCTTAAACAAGCATCTTTATTTTTCACTTCTGGTCCCAGACGCTATATTTGCATTTTGAGTTCCCCACAGCATTCATCTCGTTAAGACCTGCCTCAATTTAATCGACGTGCAGGATATTGTTTCACATAACAACAAAGTTGAGTTAGGACACACATGGAGTGCTCCCACTCTCTAAATATGAGTACACCATCTGCCTCCGTTATATAAGTTGAATGGTACACACACACACACACACACATACTAATCCACCCAATCCATCCATCTTATTATTCATACTACAGATCCATCTATCCATATCTTATTATCCATACGCATACCATTAAAATATTTTTAAATCACTATTAAAATATATTAGCTACATAGCATTCTTTATTTTTCACTTTTGCTCTTTTATTCCTCAGACCACATTTGGTATTTTGAGTTCCTCAATTTTAGAGTATACATCATCCGCTAAGACCGCTCTAATTTAATTTTGACGCGTGGTATTTGTAACATAAATATTACTAAAAATCAAAGGAGCTCGATTATTATTATAGGTTTGGTAAAAGTAAAAATAATAATTTTCCCTACAAAATAAAGGATCGCGATCATTTTCACTCCGTATTCGATCGCCTGAAATAGATAGTCTCCTCACACTCATTTCGATCACACACCACCCGTGCCGGAGCGTTTCTCTTAGCAATACCCTTACGCATGCGATACTACTAAAAGTATTTTATGAGAATGGTTAATTTTTATTTGGACCAAGTTTGTAATGATCACAAGAAATTTCTTAAACCCAATTTGAGTAACTCAACTATATTAGGCCAAGAAAATCGGTATTGAATACATAATTTTACATCAGGACGCATTCACACCACAGGGAGAATTAAATTTCTCAAACATTATAATGTTAGTTTGTAGACAATTACATGTAAAATCTTTGTCTCAGAAACTAAACTGAATGTGACGCACATTCCTTGCAGAACTACACAAACGGGCCTCTTTGTGTTGAAGCGCCAACGATGGCTCAAACTTACCTCAACGAAATATTAGGAAAAAGAAAATTTTATATACATACATCCTTTTATTTATATCATCTGACAAAATTCTACACTTATACTATATAGGCTCTAATAAGACCTTTTATATTTCTATATTAATGACTCATCAATACATATCGTTAATAACCCACAACTTTTAAATTTCTAAAAACTCTATGTTTTCGTAACTCTCATATTTTTACTGACCATTTCCAACATCCATCAATCTGTAGAATTTAAAAGTCAAGTCTATACTTCCGTCACCTTGTTCATCTATTTTCATCACTTTAATTTTGATCAATAGCTACACAAACCCAAAACAATAATGACTGCCACTGCAGTCTTTCACATTCATGAAAATAATCTCCAAATACAAATAATATATTAGATTATATTAACGCGGGTTTGATGTTACATCTTTTGTCATTTTTATGGTCACATCAAATCTCATTTTATTTCTTTCTAATTGTGAAGACCCTCATCCGGCAAGCTCGAAGTCTCGCAAGCAAAACTAGTGTCAAATCAGTGACGCTCTTCGTATGTACTTATGTGTACCGCCCGATCATTAAGCTCTCAAGATAGAAACCAATCTCTTAACAAAGATCATGAGTACTTCCATTATTTCATCAATCATAAAGTATTAAACAAAGACAAATTCAATGAAGTAATTGCAACATAAGATACATTCATCTCCTCGTTGAGTATAGGTTACCCATCACAAATTATGTGGTTCAAACTGTATAAGTAGCTTAACATAGGGCTCAACTTGTTGAGCTCTAAATGAGGCCATCTATTACTCCAACTTATTTTAAGGTGTTTATTTAGTTCAAACCATTGGCAGTTTCAATTAATAATGGAAATAAGTCTTTTAATTTTAGCTGTTTTTTTGACTAGCTTGTAATTATCATGTTGTTTGCAAAGAAAAGCCAACTATGGCTTGCAATGATTAACTTAGGAAAAATTAATGGATTGGAATAACTTCTCGAGAAGCCACTATCAAAGGCAATTGAAGGCGATGATAAAAATGCATAATATTATGGATTTTATTCTAGATAAGAGCTGTGATCCCAACTGTTGAATATCTCGTGATATGAGATTGGTGCTGAAGAACATTAAATATTTTTTTTCAAGTTTGCTGTGTGTTCGTAAACATGAACTAGATAAAAAATATTTTCTTCTAAGCTGTCTACAAATCTTAGAAAATGGTCATTCGTTTTTAGGATTCATCTATTTGCTTATAGATAATGTTGCAGACTTTGATTACTAATTTTCACAAATGACACATCTTATTTTGTTTACAAAAGTGTGATATCTCTTTGATACTATAATTATGTATAAGATGCATTCTATGGTGCATTGTCTAACATATTAGATGCCATATTCACTCGATGCCAACAACTTAATCAATCGAGAAATTTACCACAATTTGGTTGGATGAAAGTGTTCATTGTGGTCTATAGGACTAAGATTTTTTGAAATGTAAGCCATCTAACAACATCTATTGTTGTCTTTAAGATTAATTATTGTTGGCGGTTTGTTGGGGTTTGCTTCTATAACATGTAGAATATGTTGTGTTTGGTTTATTAGATCACAAGATAAGAAAGTGTAATTTTCCCATCAACTTTTTCCATGATCGAACTATCAATATAAACGCTTCCTCGTTCAAAGATGTATAGTTATTTTAAGGCTTGTTTGGTGGCCGTGATAAGATATGGCTGATGAGTATAATATTAATGTATTTCATGTCATTTTATACATCATTGGTCTTATATTAGAATTATATTTAGAATTGATGGTAATTTAGTGAGCCTTACATTCTCAAAGCCTGTGGTAGCCATTACGTAAGAGAAAAGAATCCAAAAGAAGCATTCCGCATCTAAACAAAAAGAAGTTGAGCCTTCAAGATCATTTGACTAAGGATAAGGAAAACCGGGTGGTTTGGGTGGGCAGCTGCCGCTCTAGCTTACTGCCAGGGCACTTTCTAAAACCCTGGTCGCAGCTACTTATGTTCATAAGGAGGAGTCGCAGCCAAACCCGAGGACCTTTATAGGTAAGACTTTAGTTCATAAGGATGCCCATATGACATCTAGAAGAGTTTAAGACTAGGAGCTTATGCCCCCGTAAGTGTGGTCGCAAGAAGGAGCACGCTGAAGTTTATAGTCCA